>NC_055958.1:676809-729309 GCF_018492685.1 Alosa sapidissima | reverse complement strand
GGGAGCAAGGGGAGGAGAGACGGCCTTTAGTGTGCAGTGAGAGGGGAGCAAGGGGAGGAGAGACGGCCTTTAGTGTGCAGTGAGAGGGGAGCAAGAGGGGGGGGGGGCGAGCTGGCGAGCTGAGAGAGGGAAACATGGGCTGAACACATACTGAATAAATATGAATGTGTGAATACATGTCTGTGTCGGCATGCAATTATGCACATACTGCACGTACGCATGTGTACGCATAAGTGCACATATTTACATGTATGTATGCAAGTATGTCTGCTGTGTTCATGTAAGTCTAAGTATGTATGCATGCTTGCTGGTATGTATGCAATATGCATGATTATTCAGTCTTGTTTGTATGTATGTACTGTCTGTACATGCACTTATCTTATGACACAAAATAACAATTATTAATGTATATTTATATATTAATGCATGTAGGCACTTTTAGTATGTCTGCCTGTCTATGATCTGCAGAACACATTTTCTCCTCATGCGAGTAGACGGTTGGTCTGTGCAAGAACTGAGGTGTTTTGGGCCTTGAGTGGAACTGAGAGGAACAAACGTGGGCTGGATCAGGTGCTGATGACTGCCAGATACCACTGCCAATCCACTGTTGAGGCGGGCGAGAGCACTCCTCTTCATCTTCCTCCTCCTCTTACCCTCTGTGGCAGAGAGGAGGAAGAACAAGACTCCAGACTGCTCCTCCATGATGTGATGAGAGGAGGAAGAACAAGACTCCAGACTGCTCCTCCATGATGTGATGAAAGAGGAGGAGGAAGAACAAGACTCCAGACTGCTCCTCCATGATGTGATGAGAGGAGGAAGAACAAGACTCCAGACTGCTCCTCCATGATGTGATGAGAGGAGGAAGAACAAGACTCCAGACTGCTCCTCCATGATGTGATTAAAGAGGAGGAGGAAGAACAAGACTCCAGACTGCTCCTCCATGATGTGATTAAAGAGGAGGAGGAAGAACAAGACTCCAGACTGCTCCTCCATGATGTGATTAAAGAGGAGGAGGAAGAACAAGACTCCAGACTGCTCCTCCATGATGTGATGAAAGAGAGGAGGAAGAACAAGACTCCAGACTGCTCCTCCATGATGTGATTAAAGAGAGGAGGAAAATGCTTGATCACCCTCAAGCACACTGGATTTTTTTATTTAACTTATATAGTATATTTAGTATCTATCTATCTAAGTATATATACTCTTTTGATCCCGTGAGGGAAATTTGGTCTCTGCATTTATCCCAATCCGTGAATTAGTGAAACACACGGCCTTTCTTGAATTTCCCCTGGGGATCAATAAAGTATCTATCTATCTATACAGTAAGGTGAAGCACACACTAATCCCGGCGCAGTGAGCTGCTTGCAACAACAGCGGCACTCGGGGAGCAGTGAGGGGTTAGGTGCCTTGCTCAAGGGCACTTCAGCAGTGCCTACTGGTTGGGGTTCGAACCGGCAACCCTCTGGTTACAAGTCCGAAGCGCTAACCGGTAGGCCACGGCTGCCATCCATCCATCCATCCATCCATCTATCTATCCATCCATCCATCCTCCAGACTGCTCCTCATGATGTGATGAGAGTATCGCTTCTGACGCTCTGAGGGGAGGGGGAAAGTCAAGTAAAAAAAAAGACTCCATGCTGCTGGTCTTGATTGTTCAGATCCAATAAAAGACTCCATGCTGCTGGTCTTGATTGTTCAGATCCAATAAAAGACTCCATGATGCTGGTCTTGATTGTTCAGATCCAATAAAAGACTCCATGCTGCTGGTCTTGATTGTTCAGATCCAATAAAAGACTCCATGATGCTGGTCTTGATTGTTCAGATCCAATAAAAGACTCCATGCTGCTGGTCTTGATTGTTCAGATCCAATAAAAGACTCCATGCTGCTGGTCTTGATTGTTCAGATCCAATAAAAGACTCCATGATGCTGGTCTTGATTGTTCAGATCCAATAAAAGACTCCATGATGCTGGTCTTGATTGTTCAGATCCAATAAAAGACTCCATGATGCTGGTCTTGATTGTTCAGATCCAATAAAAGACTCCATGATGCTGGTCTTGATTGTTCAGATCCATGGATAGGGTTAGGATGGATATGCGTTGCACACACACACACACACACACACGTGAAAGGAAAAGAACAGGAGGACTTCCTCTGTGTTATTATGGTGACGCGCCCTCTGGAGAGAGGGCTGGAGGAGCTGGCGGTTGGCAGTGTGAAGGTTCCGCCGCCTGCCGAGGCCCCCGAGGAGGAGTTCCAGGAGACTCAGTGGGAATTTCCTGCGTCTCTCTCTGGAGTCCTGAGGACACGTGATCGTTAAGCATGTCAATCCACATGCCTAGTACTGGTCACAATCCACATGCCTAGTACTGGTCACACTGAGGGTAGCTAGTAGGTAGATCCCTTCACAAGCACCAAAATGCTTTGTGAAGACTAAGTTCCAGATAAGGGTGTGTGTTGGGGTGTAAGCATGCGAGAGTGTGATGGTACGTGTTGGCCGTGTGGTTCAGAGTGATGGTACGTGTTGGCCGTGTGGTTCAGAGTGATGGTACGTGTTGGCCGTGTGTTGGCCGCGTGTTGGCCGTGTGGTTCAGAGTGATGGTACGTGTTGGCCGTGTGGTTCAGAGTGATGGTACGTGTTGGCCGCGTGGTGACCGTGTGGTTCAGAGTGATGGTCCGTGTTGGCCGCGTGGTTCAGAGTGATGGTACGTGTTGGCCGTGTGGTTCAGAGTGATGGTACGTGTTGGCCGTGTGGTTCAGAGTGATGGTACGTGTTGGCCGTGTGGTTCAGAGTGATGGTACGTGTTGGCCGTGTGGTTCAGAGTGATGGTACGTGTTGGCTGCGTGTTGGCCGTGTGGTTCAGAGTGATGGTCCGTGTTGGCCGCGTGTTGGCCGTGTGGTTCAGAGTGATGGTACGTGTTGGCCGCGTGGTTCAGAGTGATGGTACGTGTTGGCCGTGTGGTTCAGAGTGATGGTACGTGTTGGCCGTGTGGTTCAGAGTGATGGTACGTGTTGGCCGTGTGTTGGCCGCGTGTTGGCCGCGTGGTTCAGAGTGATGGTACGTGTTGGCCGTGTGTTGGCCGCGTGTTGGCCGCGTGGTTCAGAGTGATGGTACGTGTTGGCCGTGTGTTGGCCGCGTGTTGGCCGTGTGGTTCAGAGTGATGGCCGTGTGTTGGCCGTGTGGTTCAGAGTGATGGTACGTGTTGGCCGTGTGTTGGCCGCGTGGTTCAGAGTGATGGTACGTGTTGGCCGTGTGGTTCAGAGTGATGGTACGTGTTGGCCGTGTGTTGGCCGTGTGGTTCAGAGTGATGGTACGTGTTGGCCGTGTGGTTCAGAGTGATGGTACGTGTTGGCCGTGTGTTGGCCACGTGTTGGCCGTGTGTTGGCCACGCGTTGGCCGTGTGGTTCAGAGTGATGGTACGTGTTGGCCGTGTGTTGGCCACGTGTTGGCCGTGTGTTGGCCACGTGTTGGCCGTGTGTTGGCCACGTGTTGGCCGTGTGTTGGCCGTGTGTTGGCCACGTGTTGGCCGTGTGGTTCAGAGTGATGGTACGTGTTGGCCGTGTGTTGGCCGTGTGGTTCAGAGTGATGGTACGTGTTGGCCGTGTGGTTCAGAGTGATGGTACGTGTTGGCCGTGTGTTGGCCGTGTGGTTCAGAGTGATGGTACGTGTTGGCCGTGTGTTGGCCACGTGTTGGCTGTGTGGTTCAGAGTGATGGTACGTGTTGGCCGTGTGGTTCAGAGTGATGGTACGTGTTGGCCGTGTGGTTCAGAGTGATGGTACGTGTTGGCCGTGTGTTGGCCACGTGTTGGCCGTGTGGTTCAGAGTGATGGTACGTGTTGGCCGTGTGGTTCAGAGTGATGGTACGTGTTGGCCGTGTGTTGGCCGTGTGGTTCAGAGTGATGGTACGTGTTGGCCGTGTGGTTCAGAATGATGGTACGTGTTGGCCGTGTGGTTCAGAGTGATGGTACGTGTTGGCCGTGTGGTGGCCACGTGTTGGCCGTGTGGTTCAGAGTGATGGTACGTGTTGGCCGTGTGTTGGCCGTGTGGTTCAGAGTGATGGTACGTGTTGGCCGCGTGTTGGCCGTGTGGTTCAGAGTGATGGTACGTGTCGGCCGTGTGTTGGCCGTGTGGTTCAGAGTGATGGTAAATTTTAATTGGTTACCGATGAGGGCCGTGCGGTTCAGAGTGATGGTTAATTGGTTACCGATGAGGGCCGTGCGGTTCAGAGTGATGGTACGTGTTGGCCGTGTGGTTCAGAGTGATGGTAAATGGTTAATTGGTTACCGATGAGGGCCGTGCGGTTCAGAGTGATGGTACGTGTTGGCCGTGTGGTTCAGAGTGATGGTAAATGGTTAATTGGTTACCGATGAGGGCCGTGTGGTTCAGAGTGATGGTAAATGGTTAATTGGTTACCGATGAGGGCCGTGTGGTTCAGAGTGATGGTACGTGTTGCCCGTGTGTTGGCCGTGTGGTTCAGAGTGATGGTACGTGTTGGCCGTGTGTTGGCCGTGTGGTTCAGAGTGATGGTACGTGTTGGCCGTGTGGTTCAGAGTGATGGTACGTGTTGGCCGTGTGGTTCAGAGTGATGGTACGTGTTGGCCGTGTGGTTCAGAGTGATGGTACGTGTTGGCCGTGTGGTTCAGAGTGATGGTACGTGTTGGCCGTGTGTTGGCCGCGTGGTTCAGAGTGATGGTACGTGTTGGCCGTGTGTTGGCCGCGTGGTTCAGAGTGATGGTACGTGTTGGCCGTGTGTTGGCCGCGTGTTGGCCGTGTGGTTCAGAGTGATGGTACGTGTTGGCCGCGTGTTGGCCGTGTGGTTCAGAGTGATGGTACGTGTTGGCCGCGTGTTGGCCGTGTGGTTCAGAGTGATGGTACGTGTTTGCCGTGTGGTTCAGAGTGATGGTACGTGTTGGCCGTGTGGTTCAGAGTGATGGTACGTGTTGGCCGTGTGGTTCAGAGTGATGGTACGTGTTGGCCGTGTGGTTCAGAGTGATGGTAAATGGTTAATTGGTTACCGATGAGGGCCGTGTGGTTCAGAGTGATGGTAAATTGGTTACCGATGAGGGCCGTGCGGTTCAGAGTGATGGTAAATGGTTAATTGGTTACCGATGAGGGCCGTGCGGTTCAGAGTGATGGTAAATGGTTAATTGGTTACCGATGAGGGCCGTGTGGTTCAGAGTGATGGTAAATTGGTTACCGATGAGGGCCGTGCGGTTCAGAGTGATGGTAAATGGTTAATTGGTTACCGATGAGGGCCGTGTGGTTCAGAGTGATGGTATGTGTTGGCCGTGTGGTTCAGAGTGATGGTAAATGGTTAATTGGTTACCGATGAGGGCCGTGTGTGATGGTAATTGGTTAATTGGTTACCGATGAGGGCCGTGTGTGATGGTAAATGGTTAATTGGTTACCGATGAGGGCCGTGTGTGATGGTAAATGGTTAATTGGTTACCGATGAGGGCCGTGTGTGATGGTAATTGGTTAATTGGTTACCGATGAGGGCCGTGTGTGATGGTAAATGGTTAATTGGTTACCGATGAGGGCCGTGCGGTCTGCAGAAGAGGACGGAAGTGAAAGGGCTCCAAATAAATGGCAGATGCAAGTGCAGTCCTGGTTGGTGAATTATGACTATGGGCTATGAGGGTTGATTAAAATCTGTATAAATGCAAATTGTTGTTGTTATTGTTGTTGTTGTTGTTGTTGTTGACTGCAATCTCTGAGGATTGATGGGAGAGCCGTAAGGATGATGAAGTGAGATTGTGGGTACCTGTGCCTTCGCTGGTTGGCTGTGGCTTCCTGCACCTCATTAAGGTAAGAGACTGTGGGTATACCTGTACCTTGTTGGTGAATTGTGGGCTTTGGGTGGTGCATTATGGGTACTACATTATGGCAATTTGTGATGGTGGACTGTGGGTATGTGTCCCATGCTGATGGATTGTGGGTATCTGAGTAGTTTGTGCTCTTGGACTATGGGTAAGTGTGCAGTTTGTGCTGGAGGATTGTGGGTTCCTGTGTACCTGTGGTGATGCATTGTGGGTTCCTGTGTACCTGTGGTGATGCATTGTGGATACCTGTGTCTGGTGGTGATGGATTGTGGGTACCTGTACCGTGGTGATGGATTGTGGGTACCTGTACCATGGTGGTGCATTGTGGGTACCTGTAGGTGCGGCTCCTCTGGTTAACGGAGGCCGTGCGCACTGGGCTCTGCTGACAGACAGGCACCAAGTTGCGTGTGGGGCTGGGGACGTAGTCGTTAGGGACGACGGGGGGGCGCACAGGCTCAAGCGTCCGGTAAGGGGAGTGGCGCCTGTGGGGGGGGGGGGGTCGTTGGGAGAGACGTTAAAAAAAACAAGAGTACAGACACATCCCTCACACACATCCAAGTGCCGATATCTTTTGCATTTCTCTGAAATTAAGAAAAATTGAGTTACTGAAAAACTACAATTTTCCACTGAAGCGAGAACTTCACAGAACTTAAATTCCTTAAAAGTTTCCCCCCACAACCACAGCTTAAGAAAGCGAACCGTTATCAAAGGGGCTAAATGTTTCTTCACACATAATGGTTCATGTGTAATTAATTAACAATCTACCCACTCTCTGAAAAGGCTTGATAAGGTTCGTTCACTGATGTGAACACATTTGCATGAAAAAGTAATTATAACTAGAGCATTTGCCCTCCTTGAAAAGCTAATCAACTGATGGCCATCATCATGTGGAGGCGGAGAAGTAGAGTGAATACTGAGTTGGTAATAAACGAAGAGTTCGGTTCCAAAACGCTATATCTCCGTTTAAAAAAAAAAAGAAACACACATTAAAAAGTCATGCTATTTAATTGTGTATTTCAGGTAATATCAATCAAATTGTAGTTGTGTTGTTTTGATTGAGCAAAGATAAATCAAAAACCAATACCCAAATACAGTTCTACTGAGATGGATATGCGGTAAAATGGTGGATATAGCGTTTTGGAAGCAAACTCTTCAGAATGGACATGCTGTCCACTTTCACATTCAGCAAATTGCTCCCCACTGTCACATTGTCACATTTTTATTTCAGTGTGCGCGCTGCTGTGCTGTCTGGTGTAGCCAGTTCCACTGATTACAGGAAGAAACTAATAGTTGCAGCAGACGCACGTGTGTGTGTGTGTGTGTGTGTGTGTGTGTGTGTGTGTGTGTGTTCGTTCATCTGTGCGTGTGTGTGTGTGTTCATCTTTCTGTGTGTATGTGTTAGTTTTCATTTGCAGTCTTGGCTATATAAGTTGGAAACAAATATAGTGGCGCAGACCGGTTCATAAATAAGTCTAGCCAATCAAATGGCTGCTTCTGGAACATGGAAGGGAAAGATGTACCAGCCCTTCACCAGAATCCGGGGGCTGTATCTTTAAAGTGAAATTTGCTCGACATCTCGCTCCTTTAAATCACCTGAAAGTGCCGCCTCTGGAGCGGCAGGCTAATGAAAGCACCCCTGCCTCTCAGCTCCCTAAGTGCCTCTGCCTTCAAGAGAAACAAACGCGCTACCGCGTGCACCTCTGCAACGTTTATCTGGTACAACACAATGCAATTCTTTTTCCTTGAAATAATGGCTTCGAATTCCCATGCTACAACGACTTATGATATGCAGAATGCAGACTTGGATATTGCCAATGCACGCTTGGCACGCTTTTGTCTCTGTTGTATTGTTTGTTTGTTTGTTATTGTGTTTCCCTGCCTTCCTACTATGTAAAGCGACCTTGGGTTTGAGAAAGGCGCTATATAAAATAAACTTATTATTATTATTGGAATGCTTGTGATTGCGTAGGATCACAAGCCTTTTAGTCCTTTTAGTCATAGAGCAATTCTTCCAAGCTGTTGCTTTAGTATAGTATAGTATAGTATACTCTTTTGATCCCGTGAGGGAAATTTAGTCTCTGCATTTATCCCAATCTGTGAATTAGTGAAACACACTCAGCACACAGTGAACACACAGTGAGGTGAAGCACACACTAATCCCGGCGCAGTGAGCTGCCTGCTACAACAGCGGCGCTCGGGGAGAAGTGAGAAGTTGGGTGCTAAAAACGCCTATAGAATCCTATGGCATTCTAGACTAAATAACCTTATTTCCTGAGGGTTTTCTGAAAACATACTAAAAATGGTCAACGTCTACCAAAATGTAATATCTAAGCCTCTGTAGCACCAAGAAACATGAAATAAAAAGCATGCTGCGCTACGCAGCATCCAGCGGGAGAGTCAATGTTGCGCTATGCAGCAACAGGCGGGAGATAGAATGTTGCGTCATGCAGCATCCAGCGCGAATGAGTTAACATTCAAAAAGAAAAAAAAAAAAGAGCATCCCATATACTCAAAGTGAGAAATTCAGAACAGTTCACGTCGTTAAAAGGCATCTACATACACAGGCACGGCACCAAAACCTATACATAATTTACATTATCTGACTGTAATATATGCTGATGTATATTCTAATGCGTGTACTGAAAAATGCAACCGTTGCTATTGAATATAAGAGACAGCTGGAGGAGTCTTATCTGGAAATCGTCGCGGCAAATGCAAGTCTGAAACCCCCTTACATTCTCATGTGTGTCTCCATGAGGAGGAATGCACAGAGCATTACATTCTCATGTGTGTGTGTCCATGTGAGGAGCATTATGGTGCTACACACACACACATACACATACACACACACACACACACACTTGCACTGAATGCAGTGCTGGAGACACATCTCGGTCACTTTACATGGGCTTATGGGGTGCTGCTCTCCACCTCTCTCTCCACCTCACTCTCTACCTCACTCTCTACCTCACTCTCTACCTCACTCTCTACCTCACTCTCTACCTCACTCTCTACCTCACTCTCATCTCAATTCAATTCAATTCAATGTGCTTAATTGGCATGACTGTTCAAGTTACAATATTGCCAAAGCATAAAAAAAAAAAAAAAAAACACATGGAATAATCAAAACAGGAGACAATAATGATAATTATACTAATAAAAAAAAAAACAATAATAAGATGATAATGTAAATAATAGAGGGAAGAAAAAGTAGGTTAATAGAATAGTGAAATTGGTTGGGAAAAAAAAAGATAAACAACAGTGGGGTGTAATCACTGGCTTACGGTTGCATTTCGTCTTTCGTGACAGGCTCGTACATATCTTCCAGCTGCCAGTGCGATTTCTGGAATTTCGCCCAGGATATATTTTAGCTTACCCTCATTATTTTCATTTAAAATCTCAGGGCGTATGTTACTTGCTTTTGTAAGGAAGGTTTCTCTGAGGTCTTTGTAAAATTGACATTCTGTTAGAAAATGTAGCTCTGTTTCTATTTTACTTTCCTGGCAGTGGTGGCATAGCCTGGCCTCTCTTGGTAACCAGGTATGTTTCCTTCTACCTATTTCAATGTTCAGATTGTGCTCGCTGAGTCTGTACATAGTCAATATTTTGGACAATTTTGTGTCTGAGAGTGTTTAGATATGGGGCCAATTCATATTTGTGATTAATTGAAACATAGCATTCAAGTTGGTGTTGGGTTTTCGTGATTTCGGTCCAATATGATATATATTTTTCTTTTTCTTTTTCTATGATACAATTTGGATGGATTTTATTTGTTAATTGAATAGAATCTTTTTTAGTTTTGGACATTGTCAAATTAATTGGAGTGAGATTGCTGTGCTTTATAATGAATTGATTTAGGGGGCTCTTCTCTATATTTAATTCGGTGCTTTTTAGGGCTTTATAATGTATTGAATTGGGGTTGCTAAATTGTATGTGCTTCCAAAATTTTAGAATTCTTTTTTTGATTTTGATAATTAATGGGAACTGGCCCAATTCAGCCCTGCAGCCATTATGCGGAGTATTTCTGTGGGCTTTAAGAATGTTTTTGCAGAAATCCGTGTGCAGGGCTTCAATTGGGTGTTTCTCCCAATCCGCAAATTCATATTTTGAAAGTGATCCCCATTTAACCATATTCTTTTGACTTGAATTGACTTTTTGATAGCATATAAACATCGTTGTGCTTTTTCTTTCAGAATTTTTACTGCCAAATCAAATTTTCCTGTTGAGTTGATGGAGATCCCTAAATAAGTGTAATCTTGTGTTTGTTCGATTAGTTCTTTGCCAATTGAAAATTTCATAATTTTGTTATTTTTGTTTTTTCTTTGGAAAACTACAACTTTTGTCTTTAAGTTCACCTTTAGTGACCAATTTTCGGCAAATTTCTCCAGAATATTCAGGCTATTTTGCAGGCTTACTTCATCTGGGGCTATGAGAACCAAGTCATCTGCATAAAGAAGACATTTTACCTCAGTGTCTAATAATTTTATGCCAGGGTGTTGGGGGAAAAAATCTGTTTGCATATTTCCAATCTTAACTGCACATTTGTTTGAGGAAAACAGTGATTTTATTACATCATATGTTTGCCCGCCAACCCCATATTCTAATAATTTGTAGAGTAGACCTTTGTGCCATACAGAATCAAAGGCTCTCTCGAAATCAACAAAGCAAGTGAATAATTTGGATTTGTCTTGTTTAACGTGTTTATCAATTATAGTGTGTAGTGTAAAAATGTGATCTGAGGTCCTATGATTTGGGAGGAAACCAATTTGTGCTTTGTTTAGTATGTTGTGTTGATTGATAAAATCTGTCAGTCTAGAATGTATTATGGAACAGAGTAATTTGCCCATGTTGCTTCAGATGCATATACCCCTGTAGTTACTCGGTTCTAAACTATCACCGCTCTTAAATATAGGTGAAATGAGACCCTTGCTCCATAATTCAGGAAAATGCCCTACATTAAGAATTAAATTAAAGAGTTTAAGAATGGCTCTTTGGAAGGTGGGATCTGTGTTAATGATCATTTCATTCAATATGTTGTCAAACCCACAGGCTTTTTTGGGATGTAGAGTTCTTATTTTTTCCTCCAATTCTTTTTCAGTAATTGGCATATCTAAGGGATTCTGATAAGGTTTTATAATTTGTTCCAATTTGTCCAATTTTTGAAGTATTTGTTTTTGATGATTATTTAATGGGTTGTTTTCATACAGGGATTTGAAATGATCTGTCCATATATCTCCCTTTTGGATCGCTAACTCCTCTGAGTTTCTGTTTTGTAATGTTTTCCAGCGATCCCAGAAATTATTGGAGTCAATTGATTCCTCTAGTTCATCAATTTGTTTTGACAGGAAACTAGATTTGTTAGTCTTAAGTTTATGTTTGTACTTTCTCAACGACTCAGCATGTTGTAAACGAATGACCTCATTGTTGGGCTGTCTGTGTTTTTGGTTTGATAATTTCCTTAATTCTTTCCGCAATGTCTTACATTCTGTATCATACCAAGTTGGTTTCTTGTTTATAGTTTTTGTTTTACCTCTGTGAGATAACAACCCAGATGATTTGGCTATATGGTCAAATATTTTATTTAAATCATTAACCGCACTGTTTACTCCTTTGTTTTAACATATTGATCTTTGCTATTTTCACGCCATCTGTAGGTCTTACTCATCCTATGCATTATAGATGATTGAGAAAAGTTGGGCTTTCCATTAGTTCTGTTTAGATAGAGAGTTATCTGTGAATGGTCAGAAAAGGTGGCAAAGGATTTACTGTGAAAGCCCTTAAATGATCTTCATGAAGGTCTGTTATAAAGTAAGCGACTGTACTGCATCCAAGGACTGAACTGTAAGTGTATTGTCCTAGTGAGTCTCTCTTAGCCTCCCATTGACAATGTACAGACCCTGGCACTGACAAAGCTCTAACAAAGCTCTACCTCATAAATTCGACTACAATGAGTAAATATTTAGCACATAAAAAGGAAGGGGAAGAAGAAAGAAATGAGGTAAATGATCACAGAGACAATTGTGTGTGTGTGTGTGTGTGTGTAGTTGAGTGAGTATAAGTGTATATGAGGGAGGTGTGTGTTTATGTGGGCAGTGTGTATATGGGGAGGTGTGTGTGTGTGTAGTTGAGTGAGTATAAGTGTATATGATGGAGGTGTGTGTTTATGTGGGCAGTGTGTATATGGGGAGGTGTGTGTGTGTGTAGTTGAGTGAGTATAAGTGTATATGAGGGAGGTGTGTGTTTATGTGGGCACTGTGTATATGGGGAGGTGTGTGTGTGTGTAGTTGAGTGAGTATAAGTGTATATGGGGAGGTGTGTGTTTATGTGGGCAGTGTGTATATGGGGAGGTGTGTGTGTGTGTAGTTGAGTGAGTATAAGTGTATATGAGGGAGGTGTGTGTTTATGTGGGCACTGTGTATATGGGGAGGTGTGTGTGTGTGTAGTTGAGTGAGTATAAGTGTATATGAGGGAGGTGTGTGTTTATGTGGGCAGTGTGTATATGGGGAGGTGTGTGTGTGTGTAGTTGAGTGAGTATAAGTGTATATGATGGAGGTGTGTGTTTATGTGGGCAGTGTGTATATGGGGAGGTGTGTGTGTGTAGTTGAGTGAGTATAAGTGTATATGATGGAGGTGTGTGTTTATGTGGGCAGTGTGTATATGGGGAGGTGTGTGTGTGTGTGTAGTTGAGTGAGTATAAGTGTATATGGGGAGGTGTGTGTTTATGTGGGCAGTGTGTATATGGGGAGGTGTGTGTGTGTGTGTAGTTGAGTGAGTATAAGTGTATATGAGGGAGGTGTGTGTTTATGTGGGCACTGTGTATATGGGGAGGTGTGTGTGTGTGTAGTTGAGTGAGTATAAGTGTATATGGGGAGGTGTGTGTTTATGTGGGCAGTGTGTATATGGGGAGGTGTGTGTGTGTGTAGTTGAGTGAGTATAAGTGTATATGAGGGAGGTGTGTGTGTGTGGGCAGTGTGTATATGGGGAGGTGTGTGTTTATGTGGGCAGTGTGTATATGGGGAGGTGTGTGTGTGTGGGCAGTGTGTATATGGGGAGGTGTGTGTGTGTGGGCAGTGTGTATATGGGGAGGTGTGTGTGTGTGTAGTTGAGTGAGTATAAGTGTATATGAGGGAGGTGTGTGTGTGTGGGCAGTGTGTATATGGGGAGGTGTGTGTTTATGTGGGCAGTGTGTATATGGGGAGGTGTGTGTGTGTGGGCAGTGTGTATATGGGGAGGTGTGTGTGTGTGGGCAGTGTGTATATGGGGAGGTGTGTGTGTGTGGGCAGTGTGTATATGGGGAGGTGTGTGTTTATGTGGGCAGTGTGTATATGGGGAGGTGTGTGTTTATGTGGGCAGTGTGTATATGGGGAGGTGTGTGTTTATGTGGGCAGTGTGTATATGGGGAGGTGTGTGTATTGATGTTGTTTTCTTTTTTTCATTTTTTTTTATTTTTGTTATTTTATATATATATAGAGTTCTCTCTCTCTCTCCATCTCTCTCCGCATCTCTCTCCATCTCTCTCTCCATCTCTCTCTCCATCTCTCTCTCCATCTCTCTCTCCATCTCTCTCTCCATCTCTCTCTCCATCTCTCTCTCCGCCTCCATCCTCTACTTTTAGAAACCTTGCTGCAGGAAGAAGTGGTGTTAGAACCGTGAGCAAAGATTCCGACAGAGAGAATGAGCCTCCTTCTCGTCGGACATCTCCATCCACAGCGGGGCTATGCTGACATGCAAAAGCAATGTCACACACACACACTCACAGCCTAGATTTAGTGAGGCATGATTATTGCAGTGTGACATGACTGTCTTGTTAGAGCACAGATCGGATACTGCGGAGATGAATTGAGACCACAGCACCACAGCAGTGAAGAGCACAACGCCTCCAGTTAACACTGAAGATCCACCTCTGGAGATGAGCGAGATACTAACTATGAGAAGAGAAGAGAAGAGAAGAGAAGAGAAGAGACCAGTAGAGTGGTAATGTCCACACAGGTGCGGAGTACCAAGCCCCCTGCTCCACCATACGTACCCCAGGGTTCCCTTTCCTGCCAGTGGAGGGCTGGGGGGCTTCTGGGTGGGCGGGTTGGTGCGTGGAAGTGCCCCCATCTTCATGTTCTGGCTGCTCACCTGTTAGACAACAGTTTCATGAGAACAGATCTATAGATTTCAATACACACACACACACACACACACACACACACTGCTCGCACACATCCACACACACATCCCATATCCTGTCTTGGCCTGTTGTTTCCTCCTGGTCTCCTATGTCTCCAGATGGCTCATCGTGACTGCTGCTTATTAGCGGGGGTTGTTATTTTTGTCTGTGTTGAGGACCAGGAGATGCCTGCTGAGATAAGCCTGCTGAGGGCTTCTGCCCAAGGTGTGCCAACACACGCTTCAGTGGGTCCACTGCTGTGCCAATCGCGCCAACTATCCACACACACCCATCAATGATAAGTCTCTTATACACACACACACAGTTATGATGCTTAATGTGTGAAAGCACTCACTCTCTCGCGCACTCACACACACCAACAGGAAGTATTGTGCCCATATGTCACCCTGGTAGCTCAGGAACTCAGGGATCGGTCATGCTATTACCACCCCCCCCCCCCACACACACACCTCTTTCTAATACCACAACAATAGCATTAAAGAAGAATCCCAGCAATATTTCACATACATCTGTTTCTTGAGGTCCCAAGTACTGTCGGTACTACGCAATAAAACGGAAGAAAACAGTGCTACCTAGCCTAGTTGCTACAGCCAGGCTGCTACAGTGCTAAACTCTGGAGGTGTCTTCAAGATCACTAGTGCAGTGCCCGTTCAAACCCGTAGCCCAATGACATAGTCGCAGGTAGGTCTGCTTTAAATATAAGATGATGGGGGGGAAAACATTATTTCAGCTAAGCATTCAAAACTGAATATAATATTCTAATACATTATAATACATGTGCAGTGAGCAGAATGCAAGCATGGCTGCATGTGACATGACATAAGCTGAACAACTGTTTTGAGTCAAGGCTATAAATGACTATTGAATGACTTCATGATATAGAAGACAAACTATTTTGTGGAATGATGAATCATATGAAATTTGGGACTCAAAAACAGTCTCTGGTAGCCTATAAGTGACATCACGCTCTAATGCCACTCGTTGTCTGCATTTGCACTTGCTTTGCATGAGTTAAATTTGGCAAAATAATTATCCAAACCTCTTACATCTACCCGTGCCGTGCATTTCTTATCCAAACAACGTCAAACCTTGCACTGTACTTACTCCTGCCCGTAGTGAGACACCTGGTAAGCGCACACACACACACACACACACACACACACAGACGTTCCTATAGATAGATGGATGCAGCAACTTGAGTTAGTTTAAATCGATTTATTTTTAGTTAGTATATTTCGTATCAACAGTACTCGGTGACCTCGAGAAACATAGATCTATGTAGTGATGCACCGAAAATTGTGGCCGATACCGATAACCGATATTAATTTTGCTGTTATGGCCGATACCGATATTTACCGATGTCGATATATCTGTATAGAAAACACATTCTTATGATAATCAAATAAAGAGCTATTTTCCAAAATGCATTTTTTTAAATAACGTTAGAACCTTAGAACACCAGAGGATTACAATATAATAGAATATATCTATTATTTTATATCCTGATATAAAAAGAGAGAATACTGAATGTCTGATATTTATGACAGCACTTTATGCAGATTAGCCTATAGATATGGCACACTATAGGCCTACTATTTATATTACAACTCTCCCTCTTTAATTCAGCTGTGTGGTTGAAGCCTGGAAATATTGTAAACAAAGTAGCATAGTAGCATAGTTGGCTAGCTTATCATAGTCTACTGATTGGACTGTTCAGTTTCCCCATGTGTGTTTAAGTTTAAAGGTAATACTTGTTTTCCTTGGTACAGGCACTTTTGGGAAACATTGGTATTGAGATGATCAGTCAACTTGAAACCAAGAGTTTTAAACAAATATGTGCAGCATGCTAATGTTGCTAAGCAGATTTAATAGTAATTTAGCTAGTCGTCTTCTATGAGTCCTTGCTTTCACGATTGTAATTTGGATTGCGTTGGCCGAGTCGCGCGTGTCCATTGAGTGAGCGAGAGAGAGCGGGGCAATGAGAGGGGTGTTGTAAAATGGTGTTGCGGCTCCTTTAAGAGAGCTCTGTGTGTGTGTGTGTGTGTGGGAAGGAGGGAGATAGAGTGAGGAAGTGTATGTATGCGACTGGAGCAGAGAGTGTGGAAGTGTATGTATGCGACTGGAGCAGAGAGTGTGGAAGTGTATGTATGCAACTGGAGCAGAGAGTGTGGAAGTTCAAGTTGGAGTCTGTACACAGTGTGAGCGGTGTTACTGTCCGAAATAAAACTCCATAAAGTTCAGCTCGTGTATTTTGCTCATCAGAAATGGGACCGTGACCCCGACGTTATTCTATCTTATAACATCGGCCCTCGAATAACGAATCTCCCCTGCGTTTCTGACTACGGTCTGAAACAAAGCAGGAAAGGTTAAAGGTCACATTCACTGAGAAACCGTTTAATACTTGTTACTTTCGAAATACTATAGCTCACTCCAAGTTGCATATGCATGCTGCACGTGAAAATGATCTTCTACCCCCATTGCCCGCATTAGCCAATGAAAGAAAATACACGGAAAAACAAGCGAATCAGAAAGAGCCCTTCCCAATGACGCCGAAGGGAAACTGACTATTCATGGCCTCGCCCACCTTGGCTTGTGACCGCCTACAGGAAGACTGGAAGATTTTGCGGCTAGGGGATTGTCTCTCTGCAGCTAGTAGGAGCTAACAGCAAGTTGCCAACATGGCAGAAAAAAAATCGTGCCTGTTTTATTTCTGGCAATAACACATCAATGTTGCATGTCTTGCCTTAGAAACATGAGTTGAGGAAGAAATGGTTTGGATTTATCGTTGGAACACCACCACCGAAGTAGTGCAACATTAGTTCTGTGTTCCAATCATTTCGACAACACTCACTGCCTTAGAAAGTGGTTTTGCATCGATGTTCTGAAAACCTGGTTCTGTACCGTCATGACGATCGACCACCAGCTCACAGGCTGTAAGTACAAACAAACTTTTCCACCTAACGTCTGTTACAAAATAGCATGTTCATATTCTTCACGTTAACATGCATGAAAAGGGTACAAGCTAGGCTTAGGCTAGCCTATATTACAGGAAGCTACACCAGGCACGTAACTGAAGTGTTCTGTTCGCGACGTGTAAAATCAGAGAATGCCTAATAGGAAGGGCTCTGGTAAAATCCATTAGAGGAATGGTCTATTTTCCCGAACGTAGCCTACAGGCCACTAACACGCCAGGTGTAGCTACTTCCATTGATTAGGCCTATTGGAAGCTAATTGTTGCAGAACGCGAAGGGAATGCTTCAGTTACGTGCCTGGTGTAGCTACACTCATAAGAAACTGACCACACTACCCAGAGATTTAGCTTGTTGAACCTATAATCTTCTAACCTAAGCGTTAAACCACAAATAATAATATTAGCAACAATATTTTATGCTCAACTAAGTACGGGTATTGTTCTAGTCTAAACAGGGAAAATCAAAAACACAATACCCCTGCACTATTAGGCTAAGTTATTATCACTAGAGCTCAGGTATTTACACTTCAGTCTAATTTATGTCTTCTTGCCATTATTACATTGACATACAATGATGTTTTGTTTGATTACTTGCTGTTTACTTAGTGTTTTGTATGTCTTCCAGAGCACATCCTCATGTCAGGCTACACAGCTTTCTAGCCTACATTAGGTCATCACGTTAGAAGCAAAGGTTTGTGATCTAACTTTTATTGTTGTGCTAGTTAGTTTCTAGAAGTCTTTTTCTAGTAGGCTAATACAGGTTCTTATGTGCTCGTCAATGTTTTGGAAAGTCAATTCATGGGTTTCTTCAGGTCACTTTCCACAGGTGTATAAAATCAAGCACCTCGATTATGAATGCAGACTGCATGATGCTTGATTAATACACCTGTGTAAATGGACCTGATGAAACCCATGAATTGCATAACAGATAGAATTGATATTACCGAATGTCTTCTTGTGGGTATGCTACTTAGTACATCATACACCTTACCACAGTCACTAAAATATTTTTGTTTCCATTGTGCCAGTAAAGTTTTGTGAGATAGTGAATGTCCTGTGTACTATTAGTATCTTGTAACTTGACAGTAATACACATTTATTTACTTTAGGTACCCAAACAGAATACTTCATGAAAAGTATGAGTATTGATACAAGCACTTCGGATACACCATGGGGATGGGGGCCTGCTACCTCTACTGCCATCAAGCCTGTTCATCCAAGGCCAGCTAGAAGACCTCGGGTTGATCAAGAGGAGGAGGAGGATGAAAGCGACATCTCCACAATAACACCTGATGGCTCCACCTATGGCCCAGCGCAATTAAAGAGCAATGTAATAAAATCATCACAGCCAACGAATGTGTTTTGTGTGTTGTCCCTTCGGATCCCCAGGACAATACAAGCCGAAACAACAACTCAGACCAACTCAGACAAACTTTTCCCTAAATAATCCCAGCACCATCTTACAAAGGATCTGTAGGCCAGATGTCTGCATCGTCTGGCAAAAAGAGGACATTGTTAATTCTGTGCATAGTTTGGATGTTCTTGTTTTGTGTTTGCATTATTTTAATAGACTGCAATATTACTATTTGTCAGTGTTTCACGGACCACCTAGCAAAAAAAACAGTAGACCTACTTCAACAGTATATTACACAATAGGCCTTCTTACTGAACCAACTTGCTTATTGTCTTTGCACCTTGCTTATGGTGTCAGAGGATTCATATGATTTAAACTGGCATAGGTTACATCAGTGTTGCAGAACTGTTGGTTCAATATTGCAAACAACTCGTCTATTATATTTTACCACATCTACACATCTAGACACATCTAGTATGTCCAAATACTATAGTATTCCTATAAGATTACTGTAATATTTAGTCCCAAAATACTATAAGATTCCTATAGTAGGCTACTTTTTCTGTCATACGTGACAGAAAACAACTTGAGTAGGCTAACCTCTGCCAATGTCAGGCTATCATAGTTCTCATTACCGGAGAAGTCTTGCAGCACACATTCTCTGCTTCTGTAGGCATTCTGGTACAATTCCAGCAAAATATAGCTAGGTAGGCGTGTTTGCATTTAGATCTATATATATATTGGGCTATGACCAAGTGGTCTTTCAATGATAGTATCATGGAATTCAAACCATAACTATCTAGCTATTCTGATAGCATTAGCAGGCTAGGTCAGTGGCTGAACTGCATTTAGGGTGCTTACCTGTGTTGTGAAGTAAAATATCTACTAGGAAGATTGCAAAGACTTTTGACTGTGTAAAGAAATAGGTCTTTATTTTAAAACGTTTCCAACTGTTTATTACTTGAAAGCAAGAAGACGATTGTCACAAACGTTTACCTCTTTTAGGAGAAATTTTAAGCTGACAGGCAATTGTTACCATTCTATTAAACCAACGTTCACCGACAAACGATCAGGAAGCGGTTCTTCTTCCTACTCGAACACTAGGATCAAACACATGAAGTTGTATCTCCGAAGACATTTTGTGCAACAGTTTTGACTCGAGTTTTAGCCAGGTTTTAGCACTGTAAAGTTGAATATGGAGCATAGCACAGGCAGAATCGGATGAGGACGCACTGGAGGAAGCGTCACAGTACTGTTAGCCAATCAGAGGTGAATTCATTAGCATGTCATTAATATTCATGACTAGAGGCGAAATCCAGTCGTTCCTCCCCGCCCACCTTCCCCACCAAACTAGAACAGCATGAAACAGACGCAGGACAGCATTTTTTTCACCAAAACCGGCTCACAGGGCATTCATCAACACTACAGACCACTGCAAAATTAATGAAAAAACGATGAGATGAGACCTTTAACAGGGGGTTTATACGGTTTGGTAAAGTCTACAATGAAAGCAACGTAGGCTACCGCCAAGTAAAGCGGGAGATGTGTGTTGTTTATGCGGCCGCGTAAGCTGCAAAGCACTGCTAGACACTAGAAAGGGTGTGTCAGTTCTGCCTTTTCACACCGCGACACAGGTTTGTGGATATGAGTGTTGCGATTTCAGTTTTGAATCGCATATCGTTACAGCCCTATTAAATTCCTATTACGACCATATAACTACATTCTGCCTGATACACAGTTATATTTAGCCTACCGCGAGAGATGTAGTGCTAGGCGTGACATGACATGCAAGCCAGCCATCAACTTGACTGCAAGCAACGCGAGCAGCGCGATACAACGCAACGTTTTGAAAGAACTTTTGTGAGATGCCCAGTGTCATCTTTCTGTCAGTCTTGTTGCCCTGCTATTTTAAATAAGAAATATGATGCAATAGAAGGGCATATTTAACGGATTCAGTGTAGACAGATAACACGCTTGGATCACTACACACACGTCAAATACACAGGAATGATTATCGGCCTGTTCACATCGGCCCTATTTTGACATCGGACCGATACCGATGTGTAAAAAAATGACCATATCGGCCGATATTATATCGGCGGCCGATATATCGTGCATCACTAGATCTATGTGAAAAATCGCCAGTTTTCCTTCACAACGATAGCATTAGTTAATCTATTAGGATTAGTTCATTTACAGTATTGCCCTGTTCTGGCATGACACTACTCTTGAGCACTGACGCGGAGAAAACAGACCTGTCAGAACAGCAGTGGAACAGGCCATGGTGGCACTCACTGGAATGCGCACACACACACGCGCAAACACACACGCTCGCGCACGCACACAGATGCACGCACACAGACACACGCACACAGATGCAGGTTCTGACAGGATTCCTGTTTTCCCTGTTTCTCTGTTCTCTGTTTTCCGACCCGACATTGACACAGTAAGAGCATAAGAGAGAGAGAGAGTGGAGAGAAAGAGAGGAGGAAAGAGAGAGAGTGGAGAGAAAGAGAGGAGGAAAGAGAGAGAGTGGAGAGAAAGAGAGGAGGAAAGAGAGAGAGTGGAGAGTAGAGGAGAGAGAGTACATGATCGAAAGAGAGAGAGAGAGAGAGAAAGAGAGGAGGAAAGAGAGAGAGTGGAGAGTAGAGGAGAGAGAGTACATGATCGAAAGAGAGAGAGAGAGAGAGAGAGAGAGGGTATCAGGGGGGGAGGGGGTCGGGGGGGGGGGGGAGAGGAGGGGGTCAGGGGGGGAGAGGAGGGCTTACCTTGAACCTAAGCAACCACTTTAGTGCGTGGGAGAGGCAGAAAAGAAGAAGCAAGAGAAACCACAGCCAGGTTAGTCAGAGTTTACACACACAGACAAACAAACACACACAGACAAACAAACACACACAGCCCGCAACAAACACACACACAGACAAACAAACACACACAGCCCGCAACAAACACACACACAAGTTAGCTGATTATTTCTCTGCAGTTAGAGACCTGGGGCAGTCAGCTCTACAAAGTTCTCACCAACGGCTCTATAATTGGGTGATGGCAATTTAGAACAAACCCTTCAACCAATCATTTGCTTTCACTTGTCAACGAGAGAATCTGATTGGCTGCCATGTTCAGGACGAGCGCTGACAACCCCACGTTTGACCAATCACAAAAATTGGTGATTAGTGCACGAGCACGCCCCTCCTCCTTCCCCATACCTTGACCCCGTGGCCGATGTCATCCAGCATACTGTAGTCGATGGGCTTGCGGATGTAGCGCACCGGCCTCTCCTGATTGGCTGGGGCGATGATCTTGTGCGTGCGGGAGGTGTTCTTATTGGTGGTCAGGATGCCAATCTCCCGCCTGGCCACCTTCTCCTTATGGATGTCAACCGTCTGGGGAAACAGTGAGAAGAAGTATTAACACTCACACAAAGGACACACACACACAAACACAGAAACACACATACACGTCATATGTCAGTCATAATAACGTTCCATCTCAAACTCAAAGACCAGAGTCCCAAGATGCATTCGAGACACTCATTACCAATTATTAGAGGTTTCAACATGGTTATATCCAGAGAAACAAGTCGCGTCTATAACCATGACAAACGGTTGAATATGCATACGTGTGCCATGCTCACCTCAAGTGCCTGTGCATGTAATTATCTGTGTGCAAAACCAGGCCCTTTTTTAATTTCACACTAATCCCCAGCGAGGGCCTCATCCCCACACATCTCCTGCAGAGTAGGGGGGACCACTGCAGTGCACATAGTGACAACGCAGTTCAGAATTACTAAATAAAATTCATTTGAAATAATAATCTTATAAATATGCATGCTCATAAGGAGACATATGCTGTGCCTGTGTGTATCTGTGTGTGTGTGGGTCTCAGTGTGTGTGTGTATGTGTGTGTACTGTATTTTGTGAGTAAAGTACTGGACACTGGTTCGATTGAATGAGTGAGTGGACAAGGGAGAGCTAGAGGTGAAAGGAAGAGATACTAAAGTATGTCTCAAAGTTTGTGCATATCGGTGTGTGGATGTGGATTTGTCTCCCATACATGGCCATGACACACACACACACACACGAGAGCTCGAATTAACTTTACACATCAAAGGTCTTGGACTCCACCATGACTGACATTCTCTTTCATCTCCACCAGGCAGAGTCAGGGGAGAGAGAGAGAGAGAGAGAGAGAGAGAGAGAGAGAGGGAGAGGAAAAGAGAGAGAGAGAGAGAGAGAGAGAGAGAGAGAGAGAGAGAGAGAGAGAGAGGGAGAGGAAAAGAGAGAGAGAGAGAGAGAGGAAAAGAGAGAGAGAGAGAGAGAGAGAGAGAGAGAGAGAGAGAGAGAGAGAGAGAGACAGAGAGGGAGAGGAAAAGAGAGAGAGAGACAGAGAGAGAGAGAGAGAGAGAGAGAGAGAGAGAGAGAGAGAGGAAAAGAGAGAGAGACAGAGAGAGAGAGAGAGAGAGAGAGAGAGAGAGAGAGGGGGGGTGAGAGGAGTGAAAGAGAGGAGGAGTGAAAGAGAGGAGGGGTGAGAGGAGGAGTGAAAGAGAGGAGGAGTGAAAGAGAGGAGGGGTGAGAGGAGGAGTGAAAGAGAGGGGGGGGTGAGAGGAGGAGTGAAAGAGAGGGGGGGGGTGAGAGGAGGAGTGAAAGAGAGGGGGGGGTGAGAGGAGGAGTGAAAGAGAGGAGGAGGTGAAAGAGAGGGGGGGGTGAGAGGAGGAGTGAAAGAGAGGAGGAGTGAAAGAGAGGAGGAGTGAAAGAGAGGAGGAGTGAAAGAGAGGGGGGGGTGAGAGGAGGAGTAGTGAGAGAGCAGAGAGAAGACTCAAATGATGTCACACAGGAACCCAGGCGGAACACAAGGCTCCATTCTGTTCTAGAGCTCCAGTTCTGTCTGAGCACCAGTGCGGAGAACCCCCCCAGGCTGACTAGAGTTCTCTGTTCAAGTTTCTCAATGCTCATCTTTTCATTTTTAGTGTGTGTGTGTGTGTGTGTCCTTCGGGTCTGGCCTAGCTTGCCTAATTGCGTGGTATGTAAGGGATTGTTCCAAGGGGGTGAGCTAACAGTTGGAAAGCGTGACCCTATGGGAGGCTCGCCTGGATTTAGAATTCTATTAACCCCCGTTCATTTTGCCGTCACTTTGACAGCACATAACTTTACATCTGAAGTGATTTAAGCATTTATATGAACCATTTCTGTTTCCAGAGAAATACAACATTGTGTGACTGGCGTCATACATTTTTATCTCACTTTACGGCTCCGTAATAAACTTTGTCGGACAAATCACCACCAAAAGCTGCACTCAAACTCGAATCTCTCTATCAATTTTCTTAGCTCGGCTACCAGACGACTTGCTGTGTTTCAGTCCGTTGCTTAAAGTCACGTGTTACCACTCAACTGTCCTGAGGATGTGCAGTACAATTAGGCTTCACCCACAACACTCAACTGTCCTGAGGATGTGCAGTACAATTAGGCTTCACCCACAACACGGGTTCAAATTGGCTTCACTTATCTCTATTGAAGTCGTATGGGGTGGTCTATGGGCTGTTCTCTCTCTTGATTGGGTTAGGCACATTTCCTGTGTTGCAGCATCCTTTGGGTGACATGAGCACACACATAAATGCTTTACTTTCCCCTCGAAATCTTACTTGAATACATTATTGGTGAACTTTATCTCTGTTGGGTCTACTCTGTTGGGTTATTATTGGTGAACTTTATCTCTGTTGGGTCGACTCTGTTGGGTTATTATTGGTGAACTTTATCTCTGTTGGGTCGACTCACTCTTCATGTTGCAGCTCAGAGCCGGCCGTGCGTCTGTGCGTCTGTGCGTCTGCCTGTGCGTGTGCCTGTGCGTCTCTGTGTGTGTGCGTGTGTGTGTGTGTCTCTCAGTGTGTGTGTGTGTCTCAGTGCGTGTGTGTGTCTCACCTGTGAGATGTGGTTGATGGAGGACTCCATGTGACGCAGCTGGGACGCCTGGATGTGGAGCATCTGGAGTACGTTGTTGGCGAGTGTGTTGATCAGGTAGGCCACACTGGCCAGGGACTGGGTGGTGTAGCTCTTGGTCTCCTCCAACGCCCTGTGCTTATCAGGGTTCTAGAGCGAGGGAGAGGAGAGGGCAGAAAAGAGAAGACAGAAAGAAAGGATAGAGACCACAGAGAGAAAGAGGAGGGATAAATTCATTTTACCGTTTGATTAAAACAAATGAAGTGAAAAACGGAGGCTTTGGGTCTGCATGAGTCATTCCTCTGCTGTGCCAAGTAAATACAACCGTAAATCAACCACTAGTAAGTGCATTAGAGACCGAATGAATGACACACACAGAGAGAGAGAGAGAGAGAGAGAGAGAGAGAGAGAGAGAGAGAGAGAGAGAGAGAGAGAGAGAGAGAGAGAGAGAGAGAGAGAGAGAGAGAGAATACATGTGGATTAGTGCATAGAGACCCTATGATCATGTTTATGTTCGTGAATAAGAATGCGTAGTCTAAATGCTATTGAGAGTGTGCATATGGTAATGTCTGCTTGAAAAGGGAGTATGTGGGTGTGTGCACAAATGTTTTTGGTGTTTGTGTGTGGGGGGTGAGGGAGACAATGCGTGTATGTGTGTCTATGTGCACAATCTATGTGAATGTGAGTGTGTCAGTATGTACGTGTGTGTGTGTGTGCGTGGAATGTCCAGATCTCAGCACTTTTCCCACTCTATATTATGCTACTCAGCTCACATGATCATTACACTCAGCAGCACAGAGCCTCCGGCCTGAGTCGTGTGTGTGTGTGTGTGTGTGTGTATGTGTGTGCAACAAAACACAATCACAGTCTTTGTCCCTACACTGGGCAGTGCCAGGAGGTGACACACACTCTCCCTTTCTCTGCCTCTCTCATAGCTAGCTGAACTCCACACACCCAATCGGTCAGTCCCTGTTCCATAGATGGACTTCAACTGTGGCACAAATAGTGATAGTTTATGTGTTAATCTTGTGTATTTATATGTTAACAGTTTATGGTATATAATGAGGTGTTCATGCTATATTTGTGTTTATGTTGTATGTATTTACTGTTTATGTTAAGGTATGTTATGTATTGATGCGTTTACCATTTATGTTATGTATTTATGTGATTATGTGATGTGTTAATGCTTCAACCAGCATCATGCCCCTGCCTCAACCCTGCTCCTCCTGGGTCCATTCTAGAGTCCCAGGTAGTCACGGTTACAGATAGCATGGAGCAGTACCGGGCCAGTACCAAGATCAGGCCTGGGTGTGGCAGGCCAACTCCCATCCGTGTCATGGACGACCGGAGCACCTCTCAGCATGGAGTCCTCAAACACACTCAAATATTGGCAGGTCAGACAAAATCTCTACCTCTAATCGCTCCTAATCCCCGAGTGAATCTCACACACACACACACACACACACACACACACAAACTTGGTCCAAACCCCTGAATTACACAGCTAAATTCTCAGCCTAAAGAGCATTTCAGATGGAATACAGTCCCTGTTATCGGTCCCGCGCCCTTCCTGTCATCTGCGAGACGACTCAAAAGTCATGCCATCACTCAAACTACCCAGTTGCCCGTCCACTTCTCGTTGAACTGAATTGAACACTAGCGGGTTGAACACTATGTTCGCATGCTCTTTCCTCTCATTTCCATCTCTCGGCTGCTACAGTGTATAATTACTATATATATGGGGCAGCCGTGGCCCGCTGGTTAGCACTCTGGACTTGTAACCGGAGGGTTGCTGGTTCGAGCCCCGACCAGTGGGCCGCGGCTGAAGTGCCCTTGAGCAAGGCACCTAACCCCTCACTGCTCCCCGAGCGCCGCTGTGGTTGCAGGCAGCTCACTGAGCCGGGATTAGTGTGTGCTTCACCTCACTGTGTGCTGTGTTTCACTAATTCACAGCTTGGGTTAAATGCAGAGACCAAATTTCCCTCACGGGATCAAAAGAGTATACACACATACATACATATATATATATATATATATATATAGCCTATGCAGGGTGAAAGGGCACATGTAGCTCATACTGTAAAAGGGCAAATTCAGGGTAAAAGTGTCTATGTAATATGCAATCAGACATGAAGGCTACATCTGGCCACAGGTACAGACCTGGTATGACCTCCCTACAGCAGAGACACATGAGAGAGAGAGAGAGAGAGAGAGGGAGAGAGAGAGAGAGAGAGAGAGAGAGAGAGAGAGAGAGAGAGAGAGAGAGAGAGGTGCTGGCCAGAGACAGGGAGAGAGAGAGGTGTCAGATAGAGGGAATTTAGAAACAGAGGGAAGGAGGAGAGAGGCTTGGTAGAGGGAAGAGTGGGGGAGAGAGGGAAGAAAAAAAGAGAGAGAGAGATCAGAGATGGTAGTGAAGCATGACTACAGATTGCTAAGACAGTGAACTGAAGTGAACAGAGGGGGGGGGGGGGAGTGAAAGAGAGTGCTTCTCCCTGGGGGGCTGTGCTGGCACACTGACACCAATGCAGTTCACTGGCCACTGATGATGATGTCACAGCTGCTCCACATTCCTGAGGGAAGAGGGGGGCATTGTGGGATTGTTTATGACACACGCCTGCTGAGCCCTACGGCTGAAATGCACACAGCAGCAGGCGAGCGAACACACACACACATCAGCCATTTCCCTTACTCAGAAATAAGCAACACACACACACAAATCACAATGGTCTACTAAGCATGATGCATAAAAGCTACATTTCCTGTATAATTACATGTGTACATAATCTACTATGAACATCACAGAACCCAGTGGGGTACTATAGGCCCATATGGCTCTGTGTGTGTGTGTGGTGTGTGGTGTGTGTGTGTGTGTATTAAGTTCACAATTCCACAATCCTTCACTCTGGTAATGCCATTGTGACTTTTCAAATCATGACAGTTCCCATCAGACAGATTGTTACAGAGATTAAACTGAGACCTACAGTACAAGGTCCTCATTCAACACAACTCTGAATCTGAATAGAACAAATGATCAACATAGCTCAAACACGATGATCCACCGGATGCCAATTCTGTTCCTGCTAAAATGGAATTTGCTTTGAAGTTGTACTTTCATCTACACTGCACACTGGTGTTGTTCATTGTGATGGCCCACCCTTGTGCTCATAAAGAAACACACACACGTCAAACTTTCACAATATCACACATGCGCATGCACACACACACAGGTGTTCAGAGCGGCCCTGAGCGTCTGCCTTCTCTATTTTTAAATCTCTCCCGTTTTCTCCCTCTCTCTCTTCTCAGAACCGAATCTCTGTAAACACAGACAGATGGACGACTAGGCTCTCCCTCACACACACACACACACCCCCCTCAGGCTGGCCTCTGAACAGAGAAGCCTCTCCAGAAATCTTTAGCTCAAAGGGACGCCAAGGAATAAAGGATCCATCTCAAATCAAACATCACTCCACATCACATACACACTGCTTTAGGCTACATCTACACTATTGCACTCTCTCACTCACTCTTAACCTCACTCCACATCACATACACACTGCTTTAGGCTACATCTACACTATTGTCGAATACAAATGTATCCGACGCACTTTCGTTATGATTTCGCTCTCCCTTCCACATTAGACCATCGTATCAGCGTATCCGAAGTGGAGCAGTTTGGATCGCCTGATGATAGCCTGCTAGAAACAGAGGCTGTTGACATGCAAACAATCATATGATTGAGTGGGAGCAATAACTTCTAACACAGTAATATGTTCGTGCAGAGCGGTCACTATCAACCTAATTATCCTACAGATTATAATATTATGCAATATCCTAGGTGACTGGGGTACATTCATTCTAGCCTACTGTCAAGTCGCAACATGCTCAGAAAAAACACGGTTGTGCAAACGCTCTGTACATGTAGCCTACGAACAGAGACCGTGTGTCCATACATAGCCTCCTTGGAATTTCTGAGAAGCTAACTTTAAACATACCCTAATTATAAGTGTTCGTTTGTTGTTCGTTGACAAAGCTACCTGGCATTTTAATATAAAATAGCATGCGGGTGAGCCGTCTCCTGCTCCCATGCAGTAAACTTGGCAAACATTGCCCAATTCCCCCCAGTTTTCAGATTTTATCTGATGGTTTATTCACTTGTACCCATAGACATACTTATTGACTGTGCATTTGTCATGAATTTCAAGAATCAGGTTTTTAGGCTTCCCAAACTGATACAGTGTTTGTAAACGCAGATTGGATTTGATCCGAATACCCGTATTGAAACTGATTCGGTATTACATTACATTACATTACATTAGGCTGACGCTTTTTAACCAAAGCGACTAACAACATGGTAAACAGTAAGTTTTAGAACAATTCTCACAATTTTAGGACAGTTTAAAAAAAAACATTAGAGTACAGTAAGAATAAGTGCGTCGGTGAGTGCTGTTTTTAACATTTACTTGTCAGTTTAAAACGGCTGGTGAGTGCTAGGATCAGTAAGACTTGTTGTAAGTGTTGCTATGAGAGTAGATGTTCTCTAAAGAGCTGGGTCTTCAGGAGTTTTTTGAAAGTGGAAAAGGATGTCCCTGCCCTTGTAGGAACTGGCAGTGTGTTCCACCAACGAGGAACAACAGATGAGAAAAGTTTGGATTGGTTTGAGCGCACCGGTGGTAGAGCTAGACGTCGTTCGTCAGAGGAGCGCAGCGGTCTGGAGGTAGTGTAAGTCTGTATGAGGGCATTCAAGTAGGTGGGAGCAGAACCGGAGACTACTTTGTAGGCAAGCGTTAGAGACTTGAATTTGATGCGGGCCGCCATAGGTAGCCAGTGTAGCTGGATGAGCAGCGGGGTAACATGTGCCCTTTTGGGTTGGTTGTAGACCAGGCGCGCCGCCGCGTTCTGGATCATCTGAAGTGGTTTCACTGCGCAGGCTGGGAGACCTGTCAGGAGGGCATTGCAGTAGTCGAGTCGTGAGATGACTATTGCCTGAACCAGAAGTTGGGTAGCATCTTGAGTCAAGTAAGTCCTGATTTTCCGTATGTTGTAGAGTGCAAAACGGCATGACCGGGCGACTGAGGCAACATGATCCGAGAAGTTTAGTTGGTTGTCAAGAACAACTCCTAGATTTCTTGCAGTCCTGGTCGGTGAAACAGACAGGGAGTCAAATTTGATGTTGATGTCGTGGTGTATGGTAGGTTTAGCTGGGATGACCAGCAGTTCAGTCTTTGAGAGGTTCAGCTGGAGGTGGTGTGCCTTCATCCATGTAGCTATGTCTGAAAGGCAATCCGAGATCCGTGCTGAAACCAGGGGGTCGTCAGGTGGAAAGGACAGATAGAGCTGTGTGTCGTCTGCATAGCAGTGGTATGAGAAGCCGTGCGAGCGGATAATCTGTCCCAAGGAGGTGGTGTAGATAGCAAAGAGGAGGGGGCCCAGCACTGAGCCCTGGGGGACCCCTGTGGTGAGATGGTGAGGTGCGGATAGCTGACCAAGCCATGATACGTTAAACGAGCGTCCTGTGAGGTAGGATTCAAACCAGGAGAGAGCAGAACCGGAGATTCCCATGTCAGCGAGTATAGAGAGAAGGATACGGTGATTAACCGTGTCAAAGGCAGCCGATAAGTCAAGCAGAATGAGTACTGATGACCGAGCGGTCGCCCTGGCTTCTTTTAAGGCTTCTGTTACAGACAGCAGAGCCGTTTCGGTAGAGTGGCCGCTTTTGAACCCAGACTGATTTGGATCCAGAAGGTTGTTCTGTGAAAGGAAGTCAGAGACCTGTTTGGAGACTGCTCGTTCAATGCCTTTGGATAGGAAAGGCAGTAGTGAGACAGGGCGGTAGTTCTCGACTTGAGCAGGGTTGAGAGAAGCTTTCTTAAGTAACGGTGTTACCCGGGCCATTTTGAACGCTGTTGGAAATGTGCCGGAGGTTAGCGAGGCATTGATCACATGTGTGATAGCTGGAGCGATGGTCGGGCTGATGGACTGAAGTAGGCTCGTAGGTATAGGGTCCAGCGAGCATGTGGTAGGACGGCTGCATGTCAGGAGTCTGGACACTTCACTCTCGGAGAGAGGCGTGAATGCTGAAAAAGATGTTCCAGCAGTCCCTAGAGGTTGTAGGAGTGTGGTATCTGAGTCAGATGCGTTGAGTGGGCATGTAGAGAATTGACTGCTGATTGCCGCCACTTTGTTTGTAAAAAATGAGGCGAGGGTATCTGCAGTAAGGCTGGATGGAGGAGGAGGCAGCTGAGGGTTGAGTAGCGATTTGAAGGTTGAGAAAAGTTTTCGAGTGTCTGTAGCGCTGTTGATTTTGTCATGGTAGAAAGCAGTCTTAGCAGCAGTGATGCTGGCTGAGAAGGAGGTCAGGAGTGTCTGGTAGTTTTTGAGGTCGTCAGCTAGTTTGGATTTGTGCCATTTCCTCTCCGCGGCTCTGAGTTTGGTGCGCTGCGATCGGAGGGTATCATTTAGCCATGGATGAGAATGTTTGGATCGAGCTGGCCTTGTGGTAAGAGGGCACAGCTCGTCTAGACACGAGGTCAGTGTGGAGCAGAGCGAGTCAGTGGCTTCATTAACCTCCAGAGAGGAGAAGGTGTTGAATGGAGGTAGACCGGAGGCAACCACAGAGGAGAAGTGCGTTGGAGACAGGTTCCGGATGTTGCGGCGGAACGTGACCATCGGCTGAGGAGCCGGAGGCTGTTCTGACAATATAGACGGTATAGTGTAGCAGAGGCCTTAGTCAGACACACACACACCAGGGTTTCCCACAGCACTTTGCAGTCAAGGCGGCCGCCTTGGCAAAACATGCCTGCCGCTTTAACTACATCGTCAAAAAAAAAAAAAAAAAGTAGTGCACCGTGTTACTCTGTCCTGTTTTCTCCTTTTCATTCCAAACCGTGACCAACGCCCGTCTCCCTTCCTTCCATTAAGAAAATAATAAGAAACGTGCCATAAATCGAATTTAATCAGTTTTTATAATCTTTACATAAGTTATTGGGGAGGCTACAGGGATAGCTGGTTCGTTTTAGGTGTTAGGAGTTATCCAAGATGGGGCATCGGTTAGAATGCCAGGTAGAGGAATGATGAGACGATGGGGTGTAATTATTGACTTGTATTCTTAAAGGTTCTCAAATAGCTCAGGTCCAAATTCACATATTTTCACAAATACACATATCCAGACACAGTCTGAAAAGGAAAGGGAAACAAGAAAAAATAGAAATAAGGCACTATAAAATACAAATAAGGATCTGCAGTTACATTAACAGATAAGTGCCTGAGTCACACCACCAATACAACATAAACACTGGCGATTTCTCATAGGAAAGACAGCTAAGTCATGGAGCAGACATTATACAGTCTCTGGAGCCTCCTAGTGGCCAAAGAGGTAGCGCAGTTAGAACGAGTACACGTGAATCTCACGAGGACGAAGGAATACTTCGGGTAAAAGTTTTCTCAAACAACAACGAGGCAAATAGTGCTAAAACGGTAATAACAGGCAACTTAGATACGTGTAGGGATTATACTCAACACATTAGGAAATGTACGCTACACAATATATTCAGAGAATATCCTGACTAACTTAGCATACATACGGATTTACAACAAGCAAACAGAAACGGAAATAAACACAAATTCAACAGCATGACTTACGTTTCATCATTGACTGTGAGGGAATGTACCATGAAGACTTGGAAACTAAAGGCAACTTCACTTAAAAGGTAATTCTAAACTTTAACTCGGAGCCTGCCAAGCGTGGACAGCTCCGTTTCTAGAACAGGTAGGTGAATTAGGAAACACAATAACGAGATCAAGATATTTCACCGGAAGTATAACTAAATAAAAGTCCCGGCCTTTTATACATAAGTGATATGCCTCCGAATCAGAGCTAGTGAGCGGAGCTGAGCCGCGCAAATATCCCGCTCCTCGCTCTCAAGAATCAGTTAAATCGCGAACAGCCACAGCTCCGTTCAATTGTCAGGTGTGATGAAATGCGTTCATATTCCACTTTTTATGTCATAAACGTTGCAGGCCTATAGAAAGGTTTTGTGGTAGGATTGTCCAATGGTCAATTTGTGTTTTAATTTATGCAACACACCGATGTCCCGATGTTCATCAGTTTTGCGCACGTTTAAAATGTTTAGCAGACCGCGTAATTTGTCATTTTCGTTCTATAAGTTTAACTTTTCATGTCATGAATGTAACATGCCTATGATAAGGCTTTGTCCAATATGGTCAATCTATTGTCTCAATTGTGTTTCATGTGATGCGCAGAAGCTACATTCATGCATTGTTTTGCTCCAGTTGAAAATGTTACTGCGTAATTTGTCAGCTGTGATAATGCGTTCAATAAATTCCTCTTTTAGTCCATGAGCCACAGGCCCAAAAAGGGGCGTGTCACTACCACTTGGGGGGGCAAATTCTCACTATATTTTTCTGAAAGCTACATATCTCTGGAGTATAAAATGGTATGATAGCAAGTTGTATCTTGTAGCTTTGTGGCTGTACAGGCCTTCAAAGTTGACCTCTGATTTGAAAAAAGGAAATTCCACCTATTGGCTTTTTTTTTTGTTAAACCACTCATAAGAGCCTAGAAAATAATCCAAACCTCATTATTACTGATGCATATGTGGTGTTTGATGTTGGCATACATATTTTGAATCATTATGTGATTTTGCCCTTCATTTTGGTTGTTTTTTGGTTGATTTATGTGTAATAATGAGCAAATCTACGTTTCCAGAGACACGTGTTGCAGCACTAATTGAAATGCCCACTACCTCATTAATCAATGTATTTATACCTTCCTACCTCCCAGCAGAGACTTGAAATACAAATGATTACATAGGTCTGCATTGCTATGCTATTTACTATTTGTAAATGTACTATTCGGAAACACCCCACAATTCAGTAAATTAGTATTTTATTGAAACTACCAATAAGAGATATTCCAAGAGATCAAAACATCATGATTACCAATCACATATTACCTTTACATTCAAGGAATACCATATGAAAATTGTTCACATCACCACATGTGCCCAGCTTAACATAAATATTACAATTTTACATGGGCGTAGATTTAGGGTGGGACGCTAAGGACTAGTCCTAATCAATATTTTAAGATGACCAAATTTTTCCCACCAATATTTTAGCGAACTTATTTGTGCTGCTGATCATTCCGACCGCCAGAACAACAGTAGGCCTACAAGAAACGTCGTCATATGATTTGCTGAAAAACAGAGGGGGAGGGGGAAGGGTTATCTGACATGCACGCTACAGTAGGCCTACACGCACGGCAAAGCAACACAAAGAGGTTAGGGATGATCTGATTCAGGCTCATACTACAGGCAAAGATCATGACATAGAGGCTGGAGTCAGATACACCTAAGCACAAATTCCATGATACATTGACAAAGCAAAAATTAAAGACATTTATGAGCATGAGTCAAAAAAGAAAACACACGCACATGGCAAGACCATCATGTTAAAGACTGGACATGAGAGAAGTCTTTTGACACCTGAGGGGACCCCAAGGAAAACCTCTAAAGCAGCACTTGCAAAGCATTTGCAGAAACTTGCATCACTATCAGATAATCTTCCAGATGAATATAATACAGCAACAATCATTGATGGAATGTCTCCTGTCCAGAAGGTCAATAACAATGTCTCAACTTATGCAGACATTGCTGCTGCTATTGATAGCATGATCCATAAAGAGGCAAAGCAGAGGCAGATAATTTTTTAGATTAAATTAGATTAGATTTAGCTTTATTGTCATTGTGCAGAGAACAAGTACAGAGACAACGAAATGCAGTTTGCGTCTAACCAGAAGTGCAAAAAAGCAGAAAAGTGCAATGTGATATACACAGTACAGGCAGGTGGTGCATAGACAGGACAAGAAATATAGTGCAGTGTAGACAGTAGTATATAGTTGTTTTGCAGAAGGTGGTTTAGAGTAGCATAAATTAAATATAAATATGTGCAGTGTATTAGCAGTTACCTTATAAGTGCAGAATAAATATGGCTATGTACTGTAATATGAACAATGTATGAACAACATGTACAGGTATGTGCCATGTAGTGGCGGTACCATTATAGTAGTAGTAAGAACAATATAGATATATTGACAGCACATTGTCTTCAGGATCCTCTCCAACACACATCCTCTACATACTTACAGCACACTGCCCCCACCTAACCCACACACACACTACACACACACACACACACACAGTCACTGCTCCACTCCCCTCCCGCCCACACACACATCTTCACTGTCATCACTCACATACATCATACATACAGTACTCTGCTTGCAATAGTAAGTCCCTTCACCATACTTGCAGTACACTAACCCCCCCCCCTCCCCTACATACACAGCACATTATTTCATCAGGAAGCTTCTCCAACACACATCCCCAACATACTTACAGCACACAACCCACCTACAGGTGTGCAGTCGTAGGTGAAGAGGGAGTAGAGGAGAGGGCTCAGCACACATCCCTGTGGTACACTGGTGTTCGATGGTTGAGGAGGTGCGATTATCTAACCTAACAGACTGAGGTCTGTTTTTTGACAGGTGGACCACACCTCCTGCATGCCAGTCATTAAGCAGGAGAACAACCGATACCACCGCTGGTTAAAGAAGGCGATTGAAATAAGAAAGCGGAGCCCAAAGACTGATGAACAGAGATGAGGGAGCATATATGCTCTCCCATACCTGGAGTGCAGTCCTGGGGGGCGGCTGACTGACAGCAGGAGGTGTGGTCCACCTGTCAAAAAACTGACAGGTGGATCACACCTCCGTAACAACATCAGCTGATAAAAACGCGTCACAATACTCCACCGTGTGACCTGATGAAGATGGAAGTATACGTCGAAACATGTCAAGGTAAAGAAAAAACATCTACCATTATATGTGTATGTGATAAAAGAAAAAACAAACTTATTTATCTCAAGTGTAGACACAATGAATGCAATACAAGTAGTCCAGAATCCAGTTACAGAGGGAGGTATTGATGCCCAGTTCACTGAGTTTGGTGATCAGTTTGGAGGGGAGGATGGTGTTGAACGCTGAGCTGAAGTCAATGAACAGCATTCTTACATAGGTGTTGCTATTGTCAAGGTGGGACAGGGCGGAGTGAAGTGCCATAGAGATGGCATCCTCTGTGCTCCTGTTTTGACGATGATGAATTCAATGAATAGATTAAAGATCCTTTGTACTCGTTTCAGCTACAATTAAAAAAAATTGTACTGCAGACCTATGCATGTCATCATTTAAAATTAATTTCAACTCGCAACTGAAAGTAAGGAAGGTAGAATAGTAATGATCAATAAGGTCTGCATTCAGGTATTGCCATAACATGTTGCTCTGAAAACTCAAATTAGCTTTTTTTTGCACATAAATCTTGAATTTTATCAACCAAAATGAAGAGCAAAATCCCATAATGAGTCAAAATAGGTATGCCAACATCAAACACCACATATGCATCAGTAATAATAAGATTTGGATTATTTTCTGGGCTCTTATGAGTGTTTTAACAAAAAAAGCCAATAGGCGGAATTTCCTTTTTTTTTCAAATCAGAGGTCAACTTTGAAGGCCTGTACAGCCACAAAGCTACAATATCCAACTTGCTATCATACAATTTTATACTCCAGAGATATGTAGCTTTCAGAAAAATATAGTGAGAATTTGCCCCCCCAAGTGGTAGTGACGACCCCCTGTGGCTCATGGACTATTTTATGTCATAAATATAACATGCCCATGATTGATGCTTGTATGGTCAGGCGTATCTAATCTAATCTAATCTCATCTCATCTCAACTCAACTCATCTCATCTCATCTCATCTCATCTCATCTCATCTCATCTCATCTCATCTCATCTCATCTCATCTCATCTCATCTAATCTAGGCCTCTTGTGTTCAATCAGACTCGCTTTGCCCACCCGTTTTTTCTGTGCCCACCCATTTGAACATTTCTGGCAACGCTACTGTTACTACGCTACAGCTACTACGCTACTGTACTGAAAAGAAAGTGATAAGTCATAAGTGTACTATTCCTACAAACAACTAGATACTAACAATGCAGAGCAAGAACAACCATGTGGTGACACAGTTTACTATTCCTACAAACAACTAGATACTAACAATGCAGAGCAAGAACAACCATGTGGTGACACAGTGTGGTGAACAGAGGTGAACTGACTCTCTCTGCTAGTCACGTCACACAGGCCTATATGAACACCAGACAGCAGATCCAGTGTAGGAGTGTTTAAATCAGCAGCTCAAACACACCAGTGTAGGAGTGTTTAAATCAGCAGCTCAAACACACCAGTGCTGCTTTGTGTGTAAACATCAGCACACGGGCCTATACACACACATTACAACACAGATACATAGTCTACAGACACACAGGTCTATACACACACACGCGCGCACGTGCACACGCACACGATAACACGGATACATAGTCTACTACACACACGGGTCCACATATACAAGACCACAGAATCTGTCCTAAAGGCCTAAGTATCAGTAAGAAGTCTGGAGACTTTCACAGACAGACACACACACACACACGTCAAGTCCACCTCCAAGGCAATAGTGCAATCAACACATGCATTGCCTCGTAGCTCTGTGAGCATAGGTCCAAATAACAAAGCCATAAGAGACCATTACGGCAGTAGAGCCTCACAGACAGACAGAATCAGAAGAGTGCGATTGGGTGTGCTTGAGAGAGACAGAGGGAGAGGGAGTGTGTGTGTGTGTGTGCGTGTGTGTGTGTTTGGCTCGCTCGAGTGTTTGGAGGCCCGTGGGGAGAAATCTGCTCTCTCTGCTAGACACACACTGGAGCAGGCATACACAAACTGTTGGGGGTCTGGAAAAAGCTCAACATTAAACACACACACCCTTGAACTCATTGGCCACACCCCCCCAGAGTTTGTGTCAGGGAGTGTGTGTGTTCACGGAGCGTGTGTTCATATTGTCCTTGCCCCTGCAGTGTGCATCAATGCACACACACACACACACACGCACACACGCGCACGCACACACTCCCAGTGGGCAAGACTTCTGATCTCACCCTCTGTGTGACCTCACCATACCCTCACAGATACCAGCAGAGGTCAGAATGATTAGACACACACACACACACACACACACACACACACACACAAAGAGATGCAAACATATTAAAGCAACACCAAAGAACTTTCCCTCTCTCGCACGCACGTTATTTGTTTATCCAGCACCGGCTTTGCAAATAACGATGTCCACAGACACGGTAATATTTTGCATGACTTATAAAAGTACGATGTATTGCGACATCAGATGCAAGTCAAATTTGTAGTTTCTTATGCAGGCATGAAAACGGGTCAGGGGTGAAAAAGGTGAGAAGGGCGCGCAAAGAGGGAAATGGCCGTTTCATAGCAAAACAGCGCGAGTGACATTGTTGCCAATAGTGCATAGCTTCCATGGAGTATGAAGTTGCCTAAAACCAGAGATTTAAAACGAACTACAAAATGACTAATTTTTACAAAAAAATACCTTTATTTCTTCTTTTTGGCTTGGGCCTAAGTGTGAAGGGGCCCACTTGCGCTGTTTGGCACCATGCTTCAGCCTGGCCCTCCTCTCCTCCTCAGTAATCTACACGAGCTTTCTTTCTTTCTTTCTTTCTTTCTTTCTTTGTGCCTGAAGTTATCAGACATTTCTGAAGATTTCATAGACCTAATGGACACTTCATAGTAGACTATTAGAATAAGTCTGAATAAGATAAGTCTGAATATTTGTTGGACCAAACCAGGTAATAAAAAAACTTGGGTAGGGTAGACTAGGCTTTAATTTGTAAAATTGGTTTGAAATGTTTTAACCTGCAGCCTAGGCTACTTACAGATTGTGGCATTGTGCTAGTGTGTTTAACCAACCAATAAAGTTGTGTGAACAGTGTTCACATTACATGTTAAACCCTGTAGACACAGACTAGGCCTACTGATCAGGCCACTGAACGTTTCTTAAAAGACAGCATTACCATGTCAAACACTGTTTTTGTCTCTGAAATCGACAAAACGCACCAGCCCAGTTTAGGAGCATTTAATTCAACTATTTAGTTATTCATATTATCCTTTGCTATACTGATAAAGTATGAAGTAGAGTAAAGTAAAAGCTTCACCTTTTGTCGATCTAGATGGCTCAAACTGCATGTATTCTTCATCAAATGATCTCGTTATGTCTATATTTCTATCCAATATCGCTAACTTTAACAGCCTATGCTACGTTGCTACACCAATCTCAACGTCTTTTTCTGACAGAAGTTGAACGTTTCAACTAGCCCACCTGTGACATCAAAGCATCTCTCCTCGCCGGGCTCACATTCCAGCTAACATTTCAGACGCAAGGGAGGCTATTCCAGCGCAAGCGTTCTGTTCGTGTTGCATCCGCGGCAAAAAATTAGCTTCCACTGTTTAATAGGCTAAATGCATAGGGGCTGCATTCACATACTGTAATCGTTGCTGGATCAGACAAGTTTGTAATTGGGCTTTTGTCAACGCATCAAGATGCGTTCGCGTCTGCACGTGATTTGTAAACTCAGTTGTAAAGCCATAACCCCGGTTATAGACGATAGAGGGCCGCGAAGCGAATGCAGAATTGCCGTTCACCCTGTTACGAGGTTGATGAACCACTGAAACGATTTTGGAAACATTATTTTAAGGTACAAAAAACTCTTTGGTGTTGCTTTAATTAGGACTCTGCAGTGTGTGTGTGTGTGTGTGTGTGTGTGTTAGAGATTACAGGCACATCATCATGCCAGTGTTTCGCATACATTGAGTTATTTGTGGTGGCCCACCACAATATCAACATTGACCACCACACTAGTGCTGGGCGGTATGACCAAAAATGTATATCACGGTATTTTTCTAAATTCTTACGGTTTCACAGTATATGATGGTATTTTTTTTCCATGCATAATCAGATGTTCACAGCATCTACAGGTTGAGAGAGGAATTGCTGCAGTACATTGACTAAGGATGGTCTATTTTACTGTCATGATGTAGAATAACTCCACACTAGTGGTAATTCAGTTTTGCATGGCCCCAGAAAATGATGCTGTTTACAAAGAGCCACTCATGATTCTAATGAAGAATCTAATCAGAATGCAAAGACAATTGCAGTCAAAATACAGAACTGTACTGTGCAAACATCTTGTAGCCTATAAAACCAATACAAAAAGTTGTGCAACTTTATACTTTTTTGAAAATTATACAATTTAAAATGAAACCTCTCTGCTAATATGCTTATTCTGTCAAATAGGCCTATCAGAAACATGCCTTATTGTTATTGTGTGGTTTACATGACGCTAGTGGTAGGCTAACGTTAACTTAATGTGAATGTGGACGTCATGTTAGCCTGCCATGAGCTTCGGTTCGGTTCGCTAGGCAAAACAATAACAAAAAAGTTCGTTTTGTTGCACTGATGACAACTAGCCAGCTTGTATTGCTCAGTGCATGTCTATAACATGCTTTACTTGCTACCTGGATAATTTCAGCGAATATTCTTAAGGTGAGATGAATGATAACCTCATTAAACTTCACTGTGTTTGGTGGGTTGCTAACTAACGACATCATCACCTACTAGCCAGCTGTTGAACAATCTCAATAGAATTTTCGTGACGGTAAATCCCTTTCGCAGTAAACCCCTTATCTAAGGATAAATTAAGCCTTAAGGGTCAAACTTCAGGGGAAAAACGTCAGGTGTTTTGTGTTTACCCTCACTATGCCTCGTAGTGGCACCATGCGTGCGTGAAAAAAAAAAAAAAAAAAAAAAAAAAAAAGTCCCGCGGCGCAGCGTTCCAAACGTTGTGTAATCAAATACACTGGTATGGCGGTATATTAAAAATTCATATCATAACGAAAATATACACCGGTATACCGCCCAGCACTACACCACACAATGATTATCAATGTTGTACTATTTCAATTGGATGGAATTCTTTCATTGTAGAGCTATGTGCACCTTTGTAAAGCCTCTACTTGTTTCTCTGTCTCTCAACGAACCTACATGCATGTTTAAAAGGCAACATTAATAATCCTGCAAGGCATAGAAGACTAAAAGGCTAAATTGTGCTTAATGATGTTTTCTAAACAAAGTTCAGGAGGAGCCCTTAGGGATGATTGACAGCAATCAAGTCACCTGTCTTCCGTCGCCAGGGTATTTAAGCCGGCCTCCTTATCCATACGTCACACGCCGCGGCGCTTGCAAAATAATTGGAGCCGCAAAGCCTCGGTAGGCAGACGTAATGGAGCTGGGTCTTTTCACTACTAACCATCCAAAAGCTACATCCAGTCCATGGGCTACAGCCACCTGGTTCACGAGCGTTTTCAGGTCACTGCACAGAACAAGTAGCTTAGAAATCTAGACGCACCCTAGCGGCGGCAAATTAATTTGCTCAGCCTGTACGTCTAGTAGCAAACCATAGGAATTTCTATTGGCTAACACCGTGGATGTTATCCAATCACAGCGCTCTATTTTGTTAGAGAGTCGGGCTTAACAGGATAACGACAGTCCTGCGACGGTAAACAACAAGGAAGGTGGCTATGGCGAACGAAGAGCGATTGTTTGAATCGGCGTTGGCGTCAACTTTGGAGGAGTTGGACTTGTGCTTTTCTTTGAAAGTTGAGCAACACAATGCACTTAAGTCATTCCTTTCGAAGAAGGATGTATTTGCCATTTTGCCGACCGGATACGGATATGGTCGTAGCGCTGGCCTATTCCATGCCTAGGCAGTTTGAAAGACAATTCTCTGCTCGCCCCTTGGATTAAGCGAGGTGAATGGTTCGATTCCAGACTATACATTTCAATGATGTAGGATGGCCCGCCAGGCTACAGAGTAAGGGTAAGCTACAACTATCGATTATGCTATAGCCTACTCACCCCAGCCTACTTCAAGGCTCTAACATCAGGCTGCTCCAAGCTCGCGTTTTCACGTCGCAAGATTATCCAGGTAACTCGAAATGCTCTAAATTCTAACATGGCTCGCCACGCCAAGCATCTGAAGTTTGTAGGCTATCCACTATCCAGCAGAGGCTCAATCCGTAATCCGTGTTGGCATCGGAAACAAACAGGTCTTGTTCATTCACTTCCTATAGTTGTCCAGTGACTTCTCATAAACTGATACTAGCGCTGTTGGATATTTAAGCTACTTATAACGAACTGATAAGCCTCAACCTTAAGTGCCCAGTATTTCCGCTGGCTTGTTCCGCAGGCTGTTTAAACGATGGTGCTGCCTTGAAGACGTCAGCAAAGTGATAGTACACATTTGTAATTCACGTCAGGTGACGCAGACAGCAAGGAGCGTGATTGGTCAACTCGTCCGGAGTCGATGGCCGACGTTTCATGTAGCTTCTACGGGGTATAGCAACAAGCTAGTTCACTGATATAAGCTTTGCAAATAAACTCAAGTCATATTTGGTTACAATGACTGCTTATTCGTATGTTTTAAAATTAGCACTTCGCCAGCAAGCAGTGCTTCATGGGCAGTTGCGCTAAGTTCGCTCTCAGCAGGCCCTCAAACCCCAGTCCAAAATATATTAATGACACTCCTTGAACACAGGTTTATTGTTTCATTCCATGCCAACACCGTCAGGAGGGAGTGATAGCCAACACCGACAGGAGACAGCTTATTAAAATGTTTGCTATTATCGCATCGCATACAATCGTTTATCGCAATGCATTATCTTATTGCAAGCTGCAATTATTTATGTCGTCTTCTTGTGTGACAGTTAGTGAAACACGACACTGCACTGACGTGCTCATCAATCAGAAGTGGCACAACTTTGAATATTAGCTAAATCTTGACATCAACAAAAAAAAAATAATATCGCTATTGCATTGCTCCAATCATTGGACAGCGGCACACATCGGCAGCACTCTCCATTTCCGCGGCATCTTGTTCCGTAGGTCGGATAGGAAATTCCATCCTCCTCCGTCTTTTAACTCCTATTTAAGTCCTATAAACCAATCTTTTCTCCTTCCCGCTCCCTCTATTCATTCTCTTCTCCCGACTAAGAAGCAGGCTTTTCTTGACGGCGCTTCCCTGCACCACACGCTCCAGAGCGTATCACTTCACAGCTTCAGCCACAGCCACGGCAGCGGCCCAGGTTCTTAACCACTGACTTCCTTCCCTCCGCATCTCCGACTCCACTTCTTCAGACGGCCCCGGTAGCGACCGCGTCGCTACTCCCTCCGCCCCTTCTTCCCCTTCCCCACCCACTTCCCCCAGCCAGGACCCGGTCCAGGGCTGCCCCTCTTCCAGTCGTTCCGACGACTGCTCCCTCCCTTCCCCCTTTTGCCCCTCCCCATTCCATTCCCGGAGTCACGTCTGTACAGCACGCCACGACTCATGAAGAGGCGTTCGATCAAACTCACCTCGCTAGCTCCCTATTTTCTTTACGAGTTAGCAAGCACCTGGTCTCAGCCGGCTCCGGTAGGGACCGCGTCGCTACCCCCCCCTACCCATCCCTTCCCCGGCTCCGCACAAGACCAGCCCGCCGCAGCGGGTTATCAGCACTCCGCGAGTGCTTCGGATCACGACGTCCCATTCCGGCTCCCCAGCTATTCACTAGCCACAGCAAAGGCCCTTCGACCACCTCCTCACACTGCACGTTCCAGCTTTAACACCCCGTTCCGTCGACCCAGCTATTCATTAGCCACAGCCATTTAATTCCATCTGGATACTCACCATTCATGCTATTCATGCCTTATCATGCCTTATCTGCCTATCATGTATTATGTGTTGTATGTCGTATCATGCTGAATATGTCATGTTTTATCAGGTAATGGTATTCTAAAAGTATTCTTTCAGCCCAGGTTGAATTATTTAAGGCTGCCACAGATAGTACGGAATGAGCTTGGACCCAATGCAACAACAGCTTCAGGGAGACCCATGCAGCAACTGCTCCGCTGAGCTCCTGCTACCCTGCTACAACGGCTCCGCTGAGCCCCAAGACCCATGCAGCAAAAGCTACACCGAGCTCCAGGACCCACGCAACGACTGCTACACTGAGCCTCAAGAACCATGCAGCAACAACTACTCAGAGCCCCAAGACCCATGAAACGATGGCTTCGCTGAGCCCCAGAACCATGCAGCAAATACACCGAGCTCCACGACCCATACAGCAGCAGCTACACCGAGGGCCAAGATCCGTGCAATGACTGCTCGGCCGAGCCCAAAGCCCCATGCAGCAACAGCTCCACTGAGCCCCAGGACCCAGGCAACGACGGCTCCACCGAGCCCCAGGACCCAGGCAACGACTGCTCCACCGAGCCTCAGGACCCAGGCAACGACGGCTCCACCGAGGCCCAGGACCCAGGCAACGACTGCTCCACCGAGCCTCAGGACCCAGGCAACGACGGCTCCAACGAGCCCCAGGACCCATGCAGAAGCAGCTCCGCTGAGCCCATAGGACCTTTAGGAACAGCTCCGCCAAGGTTTAGGACCCATCTAATGTCTACTCCATCTAACGTCTCGGCTGAACCCCGAGACCCTCGCGGCAGCAGCTATGCTGAACCCTGACACCCATCGTTCCCACGGTTATGCAATACATGAATGTCCGCCGCTGAGCAAGCGCAACGAATACTTTGCAAGGGGTTCATGTCACAGCACTCTGATTCACCCTCCATCATGTTTACCGGCCTCCTTTGGGCTGCTGAGATGTAGTGAGTCTACATGCCTCTCGTCTCATTTCATTCCCGATGGCAGATCTTGAGAGTTAGACCAGGACATAATACGTTTACTACCAATCAGACTAAACCGATTAGTTCCGAAAAGGACACTCCTTTTCATATCCAACTCTGCTTAAGATCCTCAGCTTTCATACCCATCACACTACATCTCATATCGGTCAGCTAAAGCATCGCCTACTAGCCCGCTCTCTTCATCTCAGATGAAGGGTACCCATCACTCGTCACAGGTTCCAGACTCTAATATATCCTTGTCAAATCCGGTTCCCGCAGGCCTGTGCATTCAGGATAGGAGCTGCTACTACAGCTGCATGCATTGGCCTATCAGAGCAGTAATCAAATACTGAGCCGTTGGTCCTCAGATGCCGATCAGTCCTACTGTACATCCACTCCATCTAGTGGATCTATGACTTGCTAAGCAAGCGCTAATGTAATTTCGGTAGTGGTCTTCCTTTCTGCTCTTTTGGGGTGCAAGCGGCCATCGCTCTATCACGATCTCCGCTTCAGGCATTCCATGACCACGGCCAGCTACCATGCCAAACACGCGCTTAGCTTATACACTCAGTATAGCAATCATGCCGACGGGCGAACTAGTGAAAATCTGGTTAGCATCATAACCCTGCTGTGCTAATTTGTTAAAAACTTTTGCATTCAAGTTAATTCTGCAAACCGACCACCACAAATAGAATTAAATTCTGTGGGAAACACTGCATGCACATAGCATAGTGACCTGTCTTACTCTCGCTCACACACACACACAAAGAGCAGGAATGCATGTCGCAAAAAAAAGATGTAACATGTGCCACAGAAGAAAAGCACCAACAGACTTTCTCTCTCGTACACAAACATGTATGTAGGCAAACGCGCGCACACCCACACACATTGAGAGAGACACACACACACACACACACACACACACACAAATGACACACGCACATATTAAGAGACACACACACACAAAAAGACACATATATGAGAGAGGGAGGTGCAAGCTGCTGTCATCCTCCCTGACCCAATTCTCTTTGATCCAGAACTGCAGTCAAACTGCAGCGCAAGAGGGAGGAGGGGGGATACAGAGGAGAGAGAGAGAGAGAGAGAGAGAGAGAGAGAGAGAGGGAGGGAGAGGGAGGGAGGGAGAGAGAGAGGGAGAGCTGTATTTAATGCAATGACAATAAAGCTTCTATCTAAGGCCACCTATAGAAGACTAAAGCCCTTTGTGTTTGTCATTATAATGAATATGTTATGTATTACTTTTTGTGCATTCTGTTTAATGTTCTTCCTAGGCAACTTCTTATTACAGTGCATGAAAATGCACTGTACTGTTCTTCCTAGGCAACTTATTACAGTGCATGAAAATGCACTGTACTGTTCTTCCAAGGCTTTTTACAGTGCATGAAAATGCACTGTACTGTTCTTCCTAGGCTTCTTATTCTTATTCTTATTCTTCCGCTAACGCATTTAATGCAGCTTCAACCGTTTAACGTAGAAACTTCATTCAAACTATGTTACGTAGGTCTTACTTGGGACATGGGTGCTATGTATTTTTCAGCTTTGTAACTTTTATACTTTTTAAACTATTAATTAAAAACTAATCAAAATTTCCCCATTGACTTAACATTATGATTATGACATCACAATACGGCCGTTAAGCAATTAGAATCCTATGGCAGGTGTTCGGGCCACCTGGACCAACTGCCAGTCTCAGGCTTTAAGCATACAAACTGGCCCTATTAAGACTACACATCCTGTTCAACTGCTTCCTCTGCCAAAAACTGTTTCAAAATAAAAGTCCTCACTACAATATTTCACTGTTAAACAATTCAACCCTTTAAACTACTGAACTTTTTAACTGTTCAGCCATTGTAACTGTTACTTGTCATCAACTATGACTCCTACCCACTGTAGCTAGTTAGCTAAGTTAGCTAAGTAGTATGGTTAGCATAGTTAGCATGCTAGTTAGCATTTTAAGCAAAACTGCTTAAAATGATTAGCTAAGTTAGCTAAGTCACATGGTTAGCATAGTTAGCATGTTAGCATGCTAGTTAGCATTTTTAGCAAAACTGCTAAAAATGATTAGCTAAGTTAGCTAAGTCACATGGTTAGCATAGTTAGCATGTTAGCATGCTAGTTAGCATTTTTAGCAAAACTGCTAAAAATGATTAGCTAAGTTAGCTAAGTCACATGGTTAGCATAGTTAGCATGCTAGCATGTTAGCATGCTAGTTAGCATTTTAAGCAAAACTGCTAAAAATGATTAGCTAACTCACATGGTTAGCATAGTTAGCATGTTAGCATGCTAGTTAGCATTTTTAGCAAAACTGCTTAAAATGATGAGCTAAGTCAGCTAAGTAACATGGTTAACATAGTTAGCATGTTAGTTAGCATAGTTAGTTAATCATTTTAGCAGTTATGCTAAGTTAGCTAAGTAACATGGTTAGCATAGTTAGCATGTTAGTTAGCATAGTTAGCATAACTGCTAAAAATAATTAGCTAAGTTAGCTAAGTCACATGGTTAGCATACTTAGCATTTTAACATTGATAACTGCTAAAAATAATTAGCTAAGTTAGCTAAGTCACATGGTTAGCATACTTAACATTTTAACATTGTTAGCATGCTAGTTAGCATAGTAACTTGGTTAACATTATTATCTTTGTTAACATAGTTAGCATAACTGCTAGCAAACATTAGAGCCATTCCAAGTGTCAGTTATCGTCAACTATCTACCTAAATAATTTAACCATTTAAACTATCCACTTATTTAACCGTTCAATCATTCCAACTATATTAAACCTTATCTACCAAGTAAATCATTTACCTATATAAACTATCCACCTATTTAACTGTTCAGTCATTCCAACTATATTAAACCTCATCTACCTAGCAATCAATATAGTTTGTTTTTACTCTGTATGATATTTGACATCATATTGTTTGCATTTTCATGCACTGTATTTCCTTCAGGAAATGCTTTTCTAGTTCTTCTTCTTATTCTTCTTCTTCTAACGCAGTTAATGCAGCTTAAACCGTTTAACGTAGAAACTTCATTCAAACTATGTTACGTAGGTCTTACTTAGGACATGTGGGCTTTGTATTTTTCAACTTTGTAACTTTTATACTTTTTAAACTATTAATTAAAAACTAGTCAAAATTTCCCCATAGACTTAACATGGGCTGATGACATCACAATAGAGCCGTTAAGCAATTAGAATCCTATGGCAGGTGTTCGGGCCACCTGGACCAACTGCCAGTCTCAGGCTTTAAGCATACAAACTGGCCCTATTAAGACTACACATCCTGTTCAACTGCTTCCTCTGCCAAAAACTGTTTCAAAATAAAAGTCCTCACTATAATATTTTACTGTTAAACAATTTAACCCTTTAAACTACTAACTGTTCGGCCATTGTAACTGTTACTTGTCATCAACTATGACTCCTACCCACTGTAGCTAGTTAGCTAAGTTAGCTAAGTCACGTGGTTAGCATAATTAGCATGTTAGCATGCTAGTTAGCATTTTTAGCAAAACTGCTTAAAATGATTAGCTAAGTTAGCTAAGTAATGTGGTTAGCATAGTTAGCATGTTAGCATGCTAGTTAGCATTTTTAACAAAACTGCTAAAAATGATTAGCTAAGTTAGCTAAGTAACATGGTTAGCATAGTTAGCATGCTAGTTAGCATTTTTTAGCAAAACTGCTTAAAATGATTAGCTAAGTTAGCTAAGTAATGTGGTTAGCATAGTTAGCATGCTAGCATGTTAGCATGCTAGTTAGCATTTTTAGCAAAACTGCTAAAAATGATTAGCTAAGTCACATGGTTAGCATACTTAGCATTTTAACATTGTTAGCATGCTAGTTAGCATACTTGGTTAACATTATTATCTTTGTTAACATAGTTAGCATAACTACTAGCAAACATTAGAGCCATTCCAACTGTCAGTTATCGTCAACTATCTACCTAAATAATTTAACCATTTAAACTATCCACCTATTTAACTGTTCAGTCATTCCAACTATATTAAACCTCACCTACTTAGCAACCAATATAGTTTGTTTTTACTCTGTATGATTTTTTTACGTTATATTTTTGCATTTTCATGCACTGTATTTCCTTCAGGAAATGCTTTTCTAGTTATTATTATTATTCCGCTTACCACTTTTTCCGTACGCTATTTCCCTTGAACAGTTTAACTTAGAAACTTCATTCAAACTTTGTGACGTAGGTCTTCAAACAGATCGGGTTAGTATGACTTTTCAACTTTGAAACTTTTATACTTTTTAAACTATTAAAGAAAAACTTTTTAAAAATCCCCATAGACTTAACATTGCCGATTGTGACATCATAATACGGCCGTTAAGCAATTAGAATCCTATGGCAGGTGTTCAGGCCACCTGCAGCCTCAGGCTTTAAGCATACAATCTGGCCCTATTAAGACTACACATCCTGTTCAACTGTTTCCTCTGCCTAAAACTGTTTCAAAATAAAAGTCCTCACTTAATAATAATCCACTGTTAAACAATGTAACCCATTAAACTACTGAACTTTTTACATTCAACTTTTAAACGGTCTACTTTTAAACAATCATTAAACTATCTATCTATTAAACTAGCTGTCTATCAACAACTTTTAACTTGTCATCAACTATGTCAACACTTATCAACTATGACTCCTACCCACTGTAGCTAGTTAGCATGGTTAACATAGTTAGCATGTTAGTTAGCATTTTTAACAAAACGGCTAAAAATGATTAGCTAAGTTAACTAAGTAACATGGTTAACATAGTTAGCATGCTAGCATTATTAGCATGCTAATATAGTTAATATAACTACTAAAATGATAAGCTTGGTTAGCTAAGTCACATGGTTACCATAGTTAGCATGTTAACATTACTAGCATAGTTAGCATGTTTAGCAAAACTGCTAGAAAATGTTAGTCAAGTTAGCTAAGTAGCATGGTTAGCATGTTAGCATTGCTAGCACTGCTATAAAACATTAGCTAAGTAGCATGGTTAACATAATTAAAAATCTTAGCATAACTGCTAGTAAACATTAGAGCCATTCCAACTTTCAGTTATCACCATTAAACTATTTGAATATCAACATTCATTAAACTGCTATAAAACGTTAGCTAAGTAGCATGGTTAGCAGGTTAGCATTGCTAGCACTGCTATAAAACATTAGCTAAGTAGCATGGTTAGCATAGTTAAAAATCTTAGCATAACTACATTAGAGCCATTCCAACTTTCAGTTATCGTCAAATATCTACCTATACACAGCCATTAAACTATTTGAATATCAACATTCATTCAACTTCCAGTCTGTCAACAACTTTTAAACTATTTACCTTCAACTTTTAAACGGTCTACTTTTAAACTATCATTAAACTATCTATTAAACTAGCTATCAACAACTTTTAAACTATCTACTGTCTATTAACAACTTTTAAACTATCTACATTCAGCTTTTAAACAGTGTACCTTTAGAATCATCAACTAGGAAAAAAATCAACTTTTATTAAGCTATGCAACCACCATGTCTATCCTAGCATCACCGTAGTAACCATCTCTGTATTATCTGTTTTAACTATACATGATATTTTACATCACAACTTTAGCATTTTCATGCACTGGTAATTCCTTGGAATTGCATTTCTAGTTATAATTAATATGCTATGTTTTACTTTTTGTGCATTGATGAATTTTTCTTTATACATTACTTCAAGCATAAACATCTTCCATCTTGAGTGAGTCTTCCGTCTTTCACCTAAATGTCCATTTTAGACCAGTAATTTTTAAAATAAATAAAATAATTATCTATTTTATTTATTAAGTAATGAAGGTAAGCAAGTACACAGAACGACCTTAAGGCACAGGAAGTATATCACAGAAAGCTAAGCAAAAAACATAACTGATTTTAAAATAATCTGTTAACTTTGAATCAGGCAGCTTCTGGTATCACTGTGTCAGAGACAACACTAGACACATACACACAGCAAACTTTGACACACTGATACAACGCCACTGAAAGCAGAAGCTGTCTGATCTTCTGATGATTCAGAGACAACACTAGAACCACACAACCACACACACACATTACACAAGAGAATCACAGACAGATACTGCAAATTGCATGGTAAACTTTGACACTCTGACATGACGGGTGGTAGTTGAAGGAAGAAGCTGAATATGGCAGGCCTAACACACACACACACAAACAGTAGCACAGTTCCAGAGGCCTAACACACACACACAAACGGTAGCACAGTTCCAGAGGCCTAACACACACACACACACACACAAACGGTAGCACAGTTCCAGAGGCCTAACACACACACACAAACGGTAGCATAGTTCCAGAGGCCTAACACACACACACACAAACGGTAGCACAGTTCCAGAGGCCTAACACACACACACACACACACACACAAACGGTAGCACAGTTCCAGAGGCCTAACACACACACACACAAACGGTAGCACAGTTCTAGAGGCCTAACACACACACACACACACAAATGGTAGCATAGTTCCAGAGGCCTAACACACACACACAAACGGTAGCATAGTTCCAGAGGCCTAACACACACACACAAACAGTAGCACAGTTCCAGAGGCCCAACACACACACACACACAAACAGTAGCATAGTTCCAGAGGCCTAACACACACACACAAACAGTAGCACAGTTCCAGAGGCCTAACACACACACACACAAACAGTAGCATAGTTCCAGAGGCCTAACACACACACACACAAACGGTAGCACAGTTCCAGAGGCCTAACACACACACACACACACAAACGGTAGCATAGTTCCAGAGGCCTAACACACACACACAAACGGTAGCACAGTTCCAGAGGCCTAACACACACACACACACACACACACACACAAACGGTAGCATAGAGCATAGTTCCAGAGGCCTAACACACACACACAAACGGTAGCATAGTTCCAGAGGCCTAACACACACACACACAAACGGTAGCATAGTTCCAGAGGCCTAACACACACACACACACAAACGGTAGCATAGTTCCAGAGGCCTAACACACACACACAAACGGTAGCACAGTTCCAGAGGCCTAACACACACACACACAAACGGTAGCACAGTTCCAGAGGCCTAACACACACACACAAACGGTAGCATAGTTCCAGAGGCCTAACACACACACACAAATGGTAGCACAGTTCCAGAGGCCTAACACACACACACACAAACGGTAGCACAGTTCCAGAGGCCTAACACACACACACACACAAACGGTAGCACAGTTCCAGAGGCCTAACACACACACACACACAAACGGTAGCACAGTTCCAGAGGCCTAACACACACACACACAAACGGTAGCACAGTTCTAGAGGCCTAACACACACACACACACACACAAATGGTAGCATAGTTCCAGAGGCCTAACACACACACACAAACGGTAGCATAGAGCATAGTTCCAGAGGCCTAACACACACACACAAACGGTAGCATAGTTCCAGAGGCCTAACACACACACACACAAACGGTAGCATAGTTCCAGAGGCCTAACACACACACACACACAAACGGTAGCATAGTTCCAGAGGCCTAACACACACACACAAACGGTAGCACAGTTCCAGAGGCCTAACACACACACACACAAACGGTAGCACAGTTCCAGAGGCCTAACACACACACACAAACGGTAGCATAGTTCCAGAGGCCTAACACACACACACAAACAGTAGCATAGTTCCAGAGGCCTAACACACACACACACAAACGGTAGCATAGTTCCAGAGGCCTAACACACACACACAAACGGTAGCACAGTTCCAGAGGCCTAACACACACACACAAACGGTAGCATAGTTCCAGAGGCCTAACACACACACACAAACGGTAGCATAGTTCCAGAGGCCTAACACACAAACGGTAGCACAGTTCCAGAGGCCTAACACACACACACACAAACAGTAGCATAGTTCCAGAGGCCTAACACACACACACACAAACGGTAGCATAGTTCCAGAGGCCTAACACACACAAACGGTAGCACAGTTCCAGAGGCCTAACACACACAAACGGTAGCACAGTTCCAGAGGCCTAACACACACACACACAAACGGTAGCACAGTTCCAGAGGCCTAACACACACACACAAATGGTAGCATAGTTCCAGAGGCCTAACACACACACACACAAACGGTAGCACAGTTCCAGAGGCTTCAAGCAGTGTGTGGGAAGATGAGGACTACACACACACACACACACACACACACACACACACACGTTATGAGCTACATCAAGCCCGAACTGGCAGTATTGATTGGTCTTTACTCAGAATGTAAGGATGCCTGCCTGTTCACAGAAAGGGGAATGGGCGAGAGAGAGAGTGGGCTGAACTTGGAGTGAGAGACAGGGAGAGAGAGAGGGAGGGAGAGAGGGGGGGGGGAGTGAGAGATTGAGAGAGGGGGAGTGAGAGAGAGAGAGAGAGAGAGAGAGAGAGAGAGAGGGAGAGAGGGAGTGAGAGAGAGAGCTAT
>NC_055958.1:509309-674309 GCF_018492685.1 Alosa sapidissima | reverse complement strand
GAGAGAGAATCAGACTGTGCCCCCTCTGCCAGCAGAGGAGCGGAGGACGCAGAGGAGCCCCCTACTTCAGAACAGGACCAACCACCATCTATGCAAAACTCCCTTATAATGATAAAAGAACAATTCACAAAACTAGAAATTGAACTGGTCCAACTCCGAGAGACTGTTCTCCAGATGCAGTCAGCTAAAGAGGCTCATCAGAAAAAGAACTACATGCAGGAGCTGTCTGCTCTAACAGAGCAGGTGGCAAAGCTACAGAGGGACAGAGACAGCTACAGAGAGGAGCTGGACATTCACAAAGAGCAGATGAGAGAGCTACAAAGGGACAGAAACCGCTACAGGGATGAGCTGGACAATCACAGAGAGCAGGTGAGCGAGCTGCAGCAGGACAGAGACCAACACAGGAGAGAGCTGGCAGCACTCACATTGGCGCTGAAGGACAGAGACAGCACAGTACAAAGCCTAAGAGAGCAGCTGTACTCCATTAGCCATCAAAACTCACACCAAAGAACCAGCCACCCTCCAATGTGCCCACCAGCTCTCAGGGTATCACCTCCAGCCAGCCAATACCATCCATCGAACCACCCAGCTACAGGAAACAGCCACTCACCATAGCACCCACCAACATGTCTACCCCTCCCAGCCGGCCAACAGCCCCTCCAGCCACTACCAGGCGCAGGAACCAGCCGCACGCCTCAGCCCCAACCATCACACAGGATACCCCCCCCCCAGACAGTCCACAGAGCCCACTACAAATGAACAAGACGTGAGGCAGGACACAAGAATCCCAGAGCAAACAGACATTGTTCTCCTTATCGACTCAAATGGTAAATTCATAAATATGAAAAAACTGTTTCCAAATCACAATGCAACTAAGCTCTGGTGTCCCACTACCCAAAAAGCACTAGAGCTTCTCAATGAAAGTCAGCTCGGGTCACCAAGTCACATCCTGATCCACACTGGAACAAATGACCTAAGAGCTCAACAAGATGGTGTGGCCGACTCACTGAGGGCAGTAATAGAGAAGGCCTCAAACACCTTTCCACAAGCCAAGATTATAATATCCACACTGCTGCCCAGGACAGATGTGCACCCCCTCATCATTCAAAACATTAATGCCAGTGTCTCCAGGGACTGTGCACTGCGGCCAAATGTCCATCTTGCCCACAACCCCAACATGAACACGGGCGGCCTCTACCACCACGCCCATTTGCATAAACATGTGGTCCCTGTGTTTGCGAAGAGTTTACGCAGCATTTTACCGGAACCCTCCCCATCAATCCTACAACCGAGGACACCAAAACACCCCTGGACCAACTAGACGCCACTCACACTACCAACCACAACCAGTCAGACCAAAGAGACGCCAGGAAAGGTCTGAACCAACTGCACTGCCTACTACAATTAGACCTACACCTGCACAGCCACCACAACAACCCCAGCTTCAGCCAGGTATGCCCACCTATGCACAGGTGCTCAGCGGAACAGGGAGCCCAGCCAGCACTGAACTCAGAGACATACAACAAATGCTTGGCCTCATCTGTGCGCGCTTGTTGAGCAGTGGATCGTGGTAAGAGATATCCAACCACATGTGAAATGGACAAAACAACAAATGTAAAAATAAAAAAAAAGATCTATATATTTGTTCATTTGTATGTAAAGTTCCATTAATTAGGTCATTAGACCAAACTAATTAACAAAATGCTATATTTCAAAATATTGAAAATATTATTATAAATGTATTCTCTCTACTGTATAGTACAATTTAAATGGCTAAATGCTGTTATAGCCTAATACTTCTCTCTTTTTGAAATGCAACAAAACAGAAGCACATACAATAACTAAATGAAATCTTTCTGTGTTTCACTTTGGAACATTCAGGGTCTAAGATCCTCAGTCTTTGGCCTAAAGAGTAGGGACCCGGAGTTCATTTCAGCAATGAAACATGTTGATGTCTTAATTTTACAGGAGACATGGCGTAAAGGAGATGAGCCCACTAGCTGCCCCCCAGGTTATAAAGAATTAGTTGTCCCATCTAGTAAGCTAAAAGGAGTAACACAAGGACGAAACTCAGGAGGGATGCTCATCTGGTATAAATCAGAACTTGCAAAATCTATAGAAATGGTCAAAAAAGGAGAAAACAATCTGTGGCTGAAAATTAAAAAAGAAACAATAATGACAATAATGACGCAATTTACATCCCCCCAATAGAATCCCCTTATTTCAACGAAAACACTTTCTATGATCTGGAGAGTGAGATCAGCCACTTTCAGTCCCTAGGAAATGTTATGATCTGTGGAGACCTAAATTCTAGGACTGGAGAGGGACTAGACTTTATCAACACACAAGGTGATAGTTTCATTACAGGAGACAACATCCATTTCCCTGTTTATTCTCCCAGACAGAACTATGACAAAAACACAAATGCACATGGAAGGGAACTGCTACGACTGTGTCGAAGTCCGAGTCTGTACATTGTCAATGGTACTGTAGGCTCCGGGGCAACTCCCTTGGCCGGTATACGCATAGCTCTGCTCTTGGCAGTAGCACTGTGGACTATGCCATAACAGATTTAAATTGGACTTTTCTGAGAGCCTTCACAGTCAAGCCACAAACCCCATTGTCTGATCACAGTGCACTTCAATAGAACAGAAACCCCCAACACTTTTATAAAGCCTGGAAAAATGGAATCAATCAATTCAAACAAATTCTGGCACCAATGGAAACATCTGAACAAAAGGCCCAATGATGACTTAACGATTCAGAACGGTGATATATGGAAAGAGCACTTCAAAAAACTTTTCAACAATATCACCCTAAATTCCGACCAACAACAAATATCAGATAGATATCTTTTTCATAAAAGAAAATCAAAACCTACTGGATTTCCCAATAACTCCAAAAGAACTTGATGAAAAGCTACAAAAACTACAGCCCAGAAAAGCCTGTGGTTTAGATGGCATCCTGAATGAGATGCTCATACATTCAGACGTAAAGTTTAAATTGGCTATTCTAAAACTCTTCAATCTTATATTAAATATTGGTTACTTCCCCGATTCCTGGAATGAAGGACTTATCACGCCCATATATAAGAGTGGTGACAAGCTGGACCCAAACAATTACAGGGGCATCGGTGTCAACAGCAACCTTGGTAAAGTGCTCTGCAGCATAATTAACACTAGAATAATTGATCACCTCACAGAACACAACGTCTTGCATAAAAATCAAATTGGATTCCTCCCAGACCATCGAACATCAGACCACATCTTCACCCTTAACACCCTCATTGATAAACATGTAAATCAAAATAAAGGAAAAATATTTGCTTGTTTCGTGGACTTCCAAAAGGCATTTGACTCCATATGGCATAAAGGCCTATTATATAGACTCATCCAGAGTGGCGTGGGAGGCAAACTGTATGACATAATTAAATCTATGTATTCAAGCAGCAAGTGTGCTGTTAAAATAGGATGTAGCAGGACTGATTTCTTCCATCAAAGGAGGGGAGTACGACAGGGCTGTAGCTTAAGCCCTACACTATTTAACATCTATATAGACGAGCTGGCAAACACATTGCAGAACTCTGCAGGTCCAGGACTCATGCTACAGGACACTGAAGTCAAGTGCTTGCTCTTTGCAGACGATTTGGTTTTGCGGTCACCGACGAAAGAAGGCCTCCAACATCACATGGATGTACTGGCAAAATTCTGCCAGACATGGGCCCTGAAAATAAACCCTCAAAAAACCAAGGTACTTATCTTCCAAAAACGTTCCAGGCTACAGGGAAATGCAAACAACTTTAAAATAGGCAACATCAAAATTGATTGTACAAACAACTATACCTATTTAGGTATAACCCTAACTTCAACAGGACACTTTGGCTTGGCTGTGAAGGAACTAAAAGAAAAAGCAAAAAGAGCATTTTATGCCAGCAAAAGATCAATTAAATTGGAACTACCAATTAGAATCTGGATTAAAATATTTAAAACTGTAATTGAGCCAATAGCACTATATGGCTGTGAGGTATGGGGGTTGGGGTATGATTTTTCAAGCTGGTATAAACATCCAACTGAAGCCCTGCATACAGAGTTCTGCAGAAGTATCCTCCGGCTACAGAGGAGGACGCAGAACAACGCATGCAGGGCAGAACTAGGCCAATACCCCCTATTAATCAATATTCAAAAAAGAGCCCTTAAATTCTGGCAACACATTAAAATGAGCCACCCCGACTCACTCCACCATCTAGCTCTGAGAAGCCAAGAGCAAAACATGGGAAGGAGCCCACTTAGCCAACTTGTCCTGAGACTCAGTGACCTCACACCATCTCACGTCACTGAGGCCCGGGACAATGTTACAGTAGCAAGAACAATTAGACCCAACCAAATTACAAACAATGAAAAGGAAAATGACATCACCTATTGGAAAGAAGTCACTAAAACACAACCTAAATTACAATGTTATTTGGCCCTAAAACGAGAATACACAACAGCTACTTACCTGAGTACACTAAAAGACCCAAAACTTAGGAACCATAACAATGTACAGACTCAGTGAGCACAGTCTCTCCATAGAAAAAGGCAGACACAGGCAGACCTGGCTGCCCAGAGAGGAGAGCTTATGCTCACACTGCAGCTTGGGGGCTGTGGAGACAGAACTGCACTTCTTGACAGAATGTCCGAAATATGATGAAATTCGAACATTGTCATTCAGTAAACTAAATTCAAACCTCCCTGAGTTTCAAACTTTGACAAATGAGGGTAAATTGCCTTACATCCTCGGAGAGAACGAGGATGTGGCCATTGTGGCTGCAAAATTTATAGCAGCCTGCCATAACCTGAGGGACAGCCAGTGAGGCCACAGCCATACACAATAATAGGATTATTATTATTATTAGAATTGTCTCTTAACTTTTATGTCTTACTTAATTTACAGTTCTGTTAAACATTATTTTATTTATATTTTTGTGTACATGTAATTGAGCTTTGGCAATAATGTTATTGAAACGTTCATGCCAATAAAGCTTTCTTGAATTGAATTGAATTGATTGAATTGAATTGAGAGAGAGAGGGAGAGAGAGAGGAAGAGTAAAATGATGAGATGAAATGAACCCAAATAACTATCGTGGGATCTGTGTCACGAGTATTCTTGGTAACATTTTCTGTAATATACTGAAAACAAGAATACTTACCTTCTTGGATAATAAGAGCATTTTATGCAAAAGTCAGATAGGCTTCCTTCCTGAATTTAGAACCACCGACCACATCTATACCCTCCACTCACTTACTGAACAGTATGTACAAAAAACAAGTAAAGGAAAGATCTATGCATGCTTTGTTGATTTTAAAAAGGCCTTTGATTCCATCTGGCACGAGGGCATGCTACTAAAAATGATTGAGAGTGGTATAAAAGGCAATGTCTACTCTATAATAAAAGACATATACCAAGAAAATACATGTTGTATTAAAATGAATAACACCAGAACAGAGTTCTTTAAGCAGGGTAGAGGAGTTAGGCAAGGTTGCAGCCTAAGTCCAATACTCTTTAATATTTTCATCAATGAGCTAGCTGTAGCAATCAACAAATCAATAATAAGCTTTATTTGTATAATAAGCTTTATTTGTATAGCACCTTTCATACACAGAATGCAGCTCAAAGTGCTTTACATTTGAAGCATGTAACACAATAATAGTCAGTCAGTCATTATCAATCACTTTTCTTTGCTGTTTATGATCTACTCAGCAACATATCAAAAATATAGAAAATGACATGTCATAAGTCTGGCAGCCTTAACCCTCTTACCCCCCCACAAGCACGCCATATGGCAACTGTGGCAAGGAAAAACTCCCATATTCCAGGAAGAAACCTTGAGCAGAACCTGACTTAATAGGGGGAGCCTAACAGGAGAAATCAACATCTCCTGGACTTGTACTTGACAGCACAAATATAAAATGCCTTCTCTTTGCAGATGACATGGTCTTACTTTCGCCATCAAAAGCAGGTCTACAAGAAAGCCTTGATATTCTTGAAACGTATAGCAAAAATTGGGCATTACCTATTAATACTGACAAAACAAAAATAATGTTTTTTCAAAAAAAATCAGGAAAAGAAACCAATTTTAAAATTGGGGAAACTGCCATAAAGCAAGTATCACATTATAACTATTTAGGACTTACAATAACATCATTAGGAAGGTTTAATCTGGCATCAAAAAACCTGGCTGACAAAGCACGAAGGACATATTTCTTAATTAAAAAACAGCTGAATAAATTCAATCCACCAACTAAATTCTGGCTCAAGATTATGGACTCCATTATCAAGCATATTGCTCTGTATGGCAGTGAGATTTGGGGACCCCTGTACGGGCTTGATTATAAAAAGTGGGATAAGGCCCAACTGAGTTACTGCACCTAGAAATCTGTAAAGATGTCTTGGGTGTACATAGAACATCATCCAACTTGGCCTGCCGCTCTGAGTTGGGGAGGTTCCCTTTACTTATCGACATCGACAAAAGGGCCTCCAAATTTTGGTTACATCTGGCAAAAAACAATGCTGGCACATACCACCATAAGGCTTTCAAGCACAAGTCCCTTACCCAGAAGTGTGACCACTTATTCCAAATTGCAAACAAAAATAACATAAACAGCTTAAGTCACATGACAAAATCTATACTGAAAGAAATTGACAACACAAATCAGATGCATTATACTAAATTCTGGAAGGAAGAAATAAAAACGAATGACAAACTAGATATATACAGAACCCTGAACAGAAATTACTGTATAGCCCCATACTTAAATTACATCAAAGATAGAAAGAAAAGAACAACACTGACAAAATACAGAATCAGTGACCATAGCCTACACATTGAAACTGGTAGACATAGACAAACATGGGTGCCTAGACATATGAGGAACTGTAGCTTCTGCATAAATGATGTAGAAAATGAGGAACATTTCCTTCTTAATTGCATCAAATATGCACCTATAAGGGACATTTTTTTTTGCTGAATTCAAAAAGCATATAACAGAATTTGAAAATCTATCTCCACAAAGAAAACTATATATATTATTAGGAGAGGAACCAAACTGTTCATGCCTAGCTGCAGATTATATTATGACCTGCCATAAAACAAGAGAAAAGTTGTAACTTTCATGTATGTGGCATATTGATGAGTTTATCCCCTTTGTGTACATGTAAATACTATGTTTGATATTAGGTATTGCTATTTACCTCAAATTGATTTATGTAGATATATCTACAAGTGTAGGCATATAATATGTGTTTACAATAATACATTTTTTTATTTCTATTTTTTCCTACAAGCTATTACTGTCCTTTTAATACCATTTATCCTTTCATTATTTTATATATATATATATATATATATATATATATATATATATATATATATATTTTTTTTTTTTTTTTTTTTTTTTTTTTCTCTTTCCTTTCATTATTTAATTTTATCTCTATACCAATACTTATGTAAAGTTGATTATTAACATGTTACACTTGTAGTTTTGGCAACAGTGACTTTACTCATTCATGCCAATAAAGCACCATTTGATTTGAGAGAGAGATGATCAGGCCAGATGGAGAACTGATATAAAGGCAGATACAGGCAGCAGAGTCTGAGAGAAGGACCAAGACAGACCTGGAACCTGGAGTGGGCTGCCTCTCCTAAACAACAGTGCTGGAGTGGGCTGCCTCTCCTAACAATGCGGGCTAACAATCTTATCTGTCAGTAATTATTATCTAGAATTAATGTGTGTGTGTGTGTGTGTGTGTGTCTAAAAGAGTGGGAGGATATATGAGGGAGACAGCAATGACGTTTGAGAGGAGAGGAGAAGAGAGGACACACAGCTGATGAGGACGAAGGTTCTGACTACAGCCTGTCGCCCACGGTAACTGCTGTTGTAGCAACAGGTCTCCAGAGAAACAAGCCACAAGGACAAGGCGGTGGAACCTGTCCATCAGATGAGACGTGATCTTCCGAGTCTAGACAGCCAGTCCAGAGACGCACATTCTCTTTCTCTCACACACACACACACACACACACACACTCCACCATCACAGAGACGTACTTTCTCTCTCTTCAAAACACACACACTCCACCATCACAGAGACGTACCTATTCTCTCCAACACACACACACACACACACACACACACACACTCCACCATCACAGAGACGTACCTATTCTCTCCAACACACACACACACACACACTCCACCATCACAGAGACGTACCTTCTCTCTCTCTTCAACACACACACACACACTCCACCATCACAGAGAAATACTTTCTCTCTCTCTTCAACACACACACTCCACCATCACAGAGACGTACCTATTCTCTCTCTCTCTCAACACACACACATTTTTTCTCTCAATCACTCTCTCTGTAACATATACACACTCTTCCAAGTCAGTCATGTCAACACATAGACACAAAGGCACACACACACAAACTCACAAAACTCTATTCAGTATGCCAATTCCCTTCCTGTCAGTATTTTGAGTTCCCACCCATTCCGAGCCTCGGCAGCCCCCTCTCTCTGCTACAGTGGCGGAACGCTGGGAATGACAAGAGGCTGAAGCTGGCAGTTCTGGAACGCTGGGAATGACAAGAGGCTGAAGCTGGCAGTTCTGGAACGCTGGGAATGACAAGAGGCTGAAGCTGGCAGTTCTGGAACACTGGGAATGACAAGCCAGTTCTGGAACGCTGTGAATGACAAGAGGCTGAAGCTGGCAGTTCTGGAACGCTGGGAATGACAAGAGGCTGAAGCTGGCAGTTCTGGAACGCTGGGAATGACAAGAGGCTGAAGCTGGCAGTTCTGGAACACTGGGAATGACAAGCCAGTTCTGGAACGCTGTGAATGACAAGAGGCTGAAGCTGGCAGTTCTGGAACACTGGAATTCCGTCTGCACTACTACTGCTGATGGCTGTGCACAGGATTCCGCCACGCCTTGTAAGCATCAACTATTAATGCCTGTGTGTGTGTGTGTGTGTGTGTCCTCATCTCCTCAGTACAGAACAGAGTTGGAGCTACACGACTCCAGATCATACAATCTAACCTACTGTCCAGCAAACCAGCAGTGTGTGTGTGTGTGTGTGTGTGTATTATACTTGAGTGAATGTGTTTGTGTTTGTGAGTGTGAGTGTGTGTATGTATGGGTGTGTCTTATACTTGAGTGAATGTGCTTGTGCGACTGACTGATTGTGTATGCCTGATGCCAGTTAGTGAATGCATGTCTGAGCATTGTGTAAATGCAGGAAGGGATGTGTGTGTGTGTGTGTAAAGTTAAGTGGCCTGAGAGTATTATTTGTGCAGACAGCACAATGTTCCACTGCACTACACCCCCTGTGAGCGCGTCTGGCTGGGGGGTGGGGATGGCAGACTGTGGGGGTGACTGTGTGTGTGTGTGTGTGTGTGTGTGTGTGTTCTTAATCTGACCCAGTTGTGTATGAGTGCTCTCCCTTGCTCGCTCCCTCTCTCTCGCGCTCTCTCAAACAATGGGCAATTCACAGCGCACTGAACTGCTAACTTCAGACATGACACCTTTTTTTACACACACACACACACACACACACACACACACACACACACACACACACACACACACACACACACATAGCTACACACACACACGCCGGGCAAGTTAATCTGACGCCCCTGCTGTCGATCTCTCTTCTTTTCTGTCTAACTGTACGTACACACCGCCGACGACTTGAGCTTCCAAAGAAGCTGTGGTGGCTCTGTCAAGGACACAAGTCCAGGAAGCTTTGGACGCTTTGGCCGCTCTAACGTGACCGCATTTTACATTCCATCGTGTTCTATCTTAATACTTTATTCTATTCGATTGGTTGTAGCTCATTTGCTGCTTCTGGCAGCTGAATGACTTCCTGAATCTTTGGAAGCTCAAGCCGGCGGCGGTGTGTACATACAGTAAGAACATCATATGCTACTTTATGTCCCAAGGTGATCTTCTCAATACATGCTATGGCCTCACTTGGGGCCAGGAAGGAACCGAGGTGTGAGAACACTAACATTTGGAGAAACGGTATGGGAAGGCATCTGATAACCATCCCAATCAAGATTGGTGCCCAGAAGTACGTCACATGTACTTCTTGTGATTGCTTTTATTGTACATTAGTGAGAAAGAGGAGCCCGAGGAGAAAGGAGAGAGAGCACGATAGTAACAAAACACCAGAAAAAATAACAGTGATGGAGAGAGAGAGAGAGAGAGATATATAGAAAGAGAGAGAGAAGGGGGGGAGATATGGAAAGAGAGAGAGAAGGGGGGAGAGATATGGAAAGAGAGAGAGATATGGAAAGAGGGAGAGAAGGGGGGGGAGAGATATGGAAAGAGAGAGAGATATGGAAAGAGAGAGAGAAGGGGGGAGAGATATGGAAAGAGAGAGATATGGAGAGAGGGAGAGAGAGATGATCAGGCCAGATGGAGAACTGATAAAAAGGCATACAGGCAGCAGAGTCTGAGAGAAGGACCAAGACAGACCTGGAGGACGTTGCTATCTTTAGACACACACACACTCACACACACACACACACACACACACACACACACACACACGCAACAAGCTTATCTGCGGGTGCTGTTCTTTTGTGCAGCTTTGGCGGTTCCCAGCCAGGAGGACGGCCGTCTCCCTCCACACAGAGAGGTCCCTGGGGATGAAGCCAGCACCAGAGGCCCTCCAGTCAGGCACACTAGGGCACAGGGGTCCCTGGGGATGGAGCCGGAACCAGAGGCCCTCCAGTCAGGCACACTAGGGCACAGGGGTCCCTGGGGATGGAGCCGGAACCAGAACCAGAGGCCATGCACCAGGGGCCTGCAGACGCATACCAAAGAGGACCTGAGAGGGAGCAGCAGATCTGGCCCTGATCTGGCCCTGATGTGCATTCAGATTTGGCAAACAGCGGCGAACACGTTTTCATTCAGATTTATGTCTGTCGCTGACCTTTAATGTCCTTTGTTGCATTTTTTTCCCCTTCTGGATACATGCCTGCTATAAGGCTATGGTGTTTGTGTGTGTGTGTGTGTGTGTGTGTGTGTGTGTGTGTGTGTGTGTGTGTGTGTGTGTGTGTGTGTGTGTGTGTGTGTGTAAGAAGACGTTCCTACAGGGGTCACAGCTGAAGGAGAACTGTAAATAGTTGGGACAACCCAGGGTCCAAAATACCTGGAATGCCAAAGTGAAGTTAAAAAAATGGGTCGTCACAGATCACATAAAGGGGCCAGAGGTGAAAGGTTAAGCTAAAGTATAAAAGGTGAGGTCTCATCTGCTCTGCTGGGTTCAGTGCTTCAGTTCTTGTGGGCAGCCGTGGCCCACTGGTTAGCACTTCGGACTTGTAACCGGAGGGTTGCCAGTTCGAACCCCAACCAGTAAGAGCAGCTGAAGTGCCCTTGAGCAAGGCACCTAACCCCTCACTGCTCCCCTAGCGCCGCTGTTGTTGCAGGCAGCTCACTGCGCCGGGATTAGTGTGTGCTTCACCTCACTGTGTGCTGAGTGTGTTTCACTAATTCACAGATTGGGATAAATGCAGAGACCAAATTTTCCCTCACGGGATCAAAAGAGTATATATTTATTAGGAGTGGGCGATATAGACAAAAAATAATATCTCAATATTTTTTGTGATTTTGACGATAACGATAATTAGTCGATATCCTTTAAAAAAAATGTGTTAAAGTCTGAGTTACTTTACAGCTCATTATTTATGAATAGCATCATTACAATAATAAACAATAACCTAACCTGTGACTTTTTAACCAAATCAACCAATGCACACATTTCCAATTCTCCCACTTGTGTGTGTGGTAATGACATGGTCTAGCCAGCTACATTAGAGAAGATGAATAGGCAGTTTCCCAAGAGAAAGTTTGAAGCTGAAGTTCCTTTCAAACCTTTACATAGGATTCACTGTAAAACTAAGCAGACCAACAGAGTACATCTCAGTTATTTCCTTCGATGTTTTGTTTAAAAGCAATCATGTAGGCTAGCATTCCAAGTTACAGAATAGAAACGAATGCATTAGCTTATGGCTAATGTATATGAGAAATCCCATAGAGATGCTAACGGTTAGCATAATCAGTAAATGTAGATATTTAGAGCGAACTTCAGTCCATTTACAAAAGAGTTACACGAGAATAGTTCTTTGTTTACAACTGACTATTAAAATACTCAAAGGCTAATGTTTTCTCTCCATATAATACCGTGTAGGAAAAAACGTGACTGTCTCATCAATGCTACTTGAACAGAAGTAACTGCATAGGCTACTCTCGATGGACAAAATAAACATTAGGCGTGCGTGTGACAACGACCCACTAGTGATCATGTGACACTTGCTCTGCTGCAGCCAGGGGCTTCTCCCGCATACACCTCCTGGGAATGTATGAGTCTTCAATGCGTGATTGAGTGTTTTTCCCCATAAGGAATTTAAATACTCGATAATGTCAATTTGCACATCGTTTAAACAACAATCACGATATTATCGCAGACGATATATATCGCCCACCCCTAATATTTATATTTACTTAGTCCTTAGCTGTGTTTGTTGGTTGGTCTGTTTAAAGTGGCCCAATCGTTTATACTGCAAGAACAGTAGGGGTGGGCGATATATATCGTCTGCGATAATATCATGATTGTTGTTTTAACAATGTGCAAATTTACATTATCGAGTATTTAAATTACTGATGGGGAAAAAACTCAAAATCACGCATTGAAACCCCAAACATTCACTAAATCCAGGAGGTGTATGCCAGAGAAGCCCCATTGCAGCAGAGCAAGTGTCACATGATCGCTAGTGGGTCCACGTTGTCACACGCAGGCCTAATGTTTATTTTGTGTGGCGAGATCAAGACGTAGCCTACTTGGGATTTTGTGCAGCTACTTCTGTTCATGTAGCATTGATGAGACAGTCACATTTTTTCCTACATATGGAGAGAAAACACTTGCCTTTGAGTATTTTAATAGTAAGTTGTAAACAAAGAACTCTTCTCATGTGACCCTTTTTTAAATGGACTGAAGTTTGCTCTAAATATCTACGTGTATTGATTATGCTAACCGTTAGCATCTCTATGGGATTTCTTATATACATTAGCCATAAGCTAACGCATTAGTTTCTATTCTGTAACTTGGAATGCTTTCTCTTAAACAAAACATCGAAGGAAATAACCGAGATGTACTCTGTTGGTCTGCCTAGTTTTACAGTGAATCCTAAGTAAAGGTTTTTGAAAGGAACTTCAGCTTCAGACTTTCTCTTGGGAAACTGTTAGGCCTAGTCATCTTCTCTAATGTAGCTGGCTAGACCATGTCATTGCCACACACACAAGTGGAGGCAAAATTGGAAATGTGTCATAGAGTGACAATGCATTGGTTGATTTGGTTAAAAAGTCACAGGTTAGGTTATTAGTTAGGGGTCCGAGCAGCGTAGCTGAAGGACCCCTATTGTTTCTGTACCGTTCATTTTTGGCCAAAATTATGTAAGTCATACTGCAGCCTAAACTGTAACTCCAAAACTCTTCAAATGTTCAGGTATGGTTACCAGTACCCCCCTCTACCCATAACCCAAAATGTGGGGTACTGCACCCAAAGGTGGCGCTATTGGAAAAAAAAGTTAATTATGCTAATTTCTCCTTACCAGATTGACCTAGACTCAAAATTCTTTCATAATATTAATCTCTAAATTTAGATGCATAATTTTGGCCCTGGTCTTATGGTCTAAAAATGTTTACTTTTGACACAATTTCATGAAAAAGCCAAACATTATAAAAAGTTTCACACTCTTCCAAAATAATCAAATCTTCACCAACATTCTCACAGACAATGTTTAGACAAAGCCTCACAAAAGTTATCAAAAGAATTTGGATATGTTGTTCCATTTCAGAGATATAGACCAATAAAGTTCGACCACTCAGCCCATTTCTCCTATATCACCTATATTCCTATAGGAGTACATTTTTTTCCTTGGAGAACAACCATACAACCATCATTATGTGGATACCATTAACAGTGCACATTTTCAGATCTGTACTCTTTTTTATAAAGCCCTTAATTCTATTGTCAAATGTATGCTAGGAATTTTCTTGATGTGTGTTTGCCAACACACATTTTCACCATGTGAATGTGACTGCCAAATATGTAGGATTGTCAGTGGCTCAGTGGGATAATGCCTAGTGCTAGTGTTTGTTAGGTTGAGAGTTCGAATCCCCGGTAGTGCTTTAGGCTCTAGCTCGAATACTATTGGTTATTGAAGATTCACACCATTGAACAGCACCTGAATGACATCAGGCAATCAACATACACAGTCATTAGTTGCCAAGAATCAGAATGCCGAGACACTCTGACATTTAGGGGAACTTCTTTGTTTACTATTTTTCCTTCATCATTAAGTCTATCATATTTATATTTCATCCATTAGTGTTCTTCTCTACAAATGTCTAATTGCCCCAAAATTTCAAAAAGATTTCAGGTGTACTCTTTCAGGAAAGCCCTTCATTTTATTGTCAAATGTATGCTTGGAGTTTTTCTTGTATGTTTACCAACACACATTTTCACCATGTGAATGTGACTGCCCAATGTGTATGATTTTTAGTGGCTCAGTGGGATAATGCCTTGTACTGGTGTTTCTTAGGTTGAGTGTTCGAATACCCGTTAGAGCTTTAGGATTTGTCATTTAAGATTCACACCACTGAACAGCACCTGAATGACATCAGCCAATCAACATTCACACTCATCAGTTGCCAAGAATCAGAATGCCAGGACTCTATTACATTTCGGGGAACTTCTTTGTTTACTATTTTTCCTTCATCATTACGTCTATCATATTTATATTTCATCCATTGGTGTTCATCTCTACAAATGTCTAATTGCCCCAGAATTTCAAAAAGTTTTCAGGTGTACTATTTTAGGGAAGCCCTTCATTTTATTGTCAAATGTATGCTTGGAGTTTTTCTTGTTGTGTGTTTACCAATACACATTTTCACTATGTGAATGTGACTGGCCAACATGTAGGGTTGACAGTGGCTCAGTGGGATAATGCCTTGTACTGGTAATCCTTAGGTTGAGAGTTCAAATCCCACTTGAAGCATTAGTGTTAGAATACTGTTGGGTTGTGGATGTTAGCATACTATAACATTACAGCTACTTGTCAATATGGACTTGTAGTGCAAGTATAACTGTATAATTATAGGCTGTTTATCTTATTGACTCCGACACAGCTGTAGCCTATAATTATCTGTTATTCTTATAATATTTGTCATTTCTTATACATATTTAGTCGGCTCTTCCACTTGACCGAACTCTGTATCGGTTAAGGATGTCACGCATGAAACAATGCTGCAGAAACACGAAAATACGACTTTGAGTTTAGTAGGCTATCTAGTAGGCTATCTATTGCACGATGGGTAATGATTTAAAGGAATCATGTTGCAGTCTTGTAAATAGTGACCCTGCAAGATCCCTAGTCATTGCAAAATCATAGTCTGTGACTTGTCTACTACTACTACTTGTCTTTAGATGTGAGAGGGTCTGAGACTGTAGTCTTTCAAAAATCTTTTCCAAATCTTTGCAAATCTTTCCAAAGTCTGTCAGTGTAAGGAGGGCTTGAGGTGAAAGTGCTGTGGAAAAATTGCAGGATTGCAGCCACCTAACCACACCCAGTTTACCTGCTGGGAAACCCTGTAGCTCCGGAGCAGGGGCTCAGACCAGGATAAATTGTTTGCTCGCCCCTCAGTTCCCTCTTTTGTTCATCTCAACCCAGCACTCCAGTGTGTCCTGCTCTGTGTGCATCTTTGAGTTAAAGTAAGTCATCACTTTAATGACCCTCACTATAACTTTTGTGATGTTTATCAGTTTGTAGAGTAGCTCTGCCATCATGTGTAAAGTTAAGGTCTTTGTTTGTTGGTTTGGTGTGTTGGAGTCCCATGTGAGAGATGATTAGGTGATGTTGGTTGACTTGGGATGCCAAGTATTGTTTAGTTGTACCTTATATAGCCATATGATTTCAGTTTATTGTTCAAATGTCAATTGGTTGGTTTGTGAGTTGGGATCTGTACTGATTTACCCCATTTCACTGATTACTCCATTTTCTGTTTGTTTCCTCTTTGATGCAGCACACATACAAGTAAAGAACAAAAGAACAGATGAATTGAAACTCAAATAAAGTTCACTTGTGTTGCACCGAAACCTGCCATCTCCGTGTCATCACTCCATACCATTGAGCCTTCTGACCGAGGCTCTGCCTGCTCGCCACACACTTGCTCTACCTCGACCCACATCGCCCCTACAGTTCCTTCAGTTGGGTTGTGGAGGTTAGCATACTAGAATAGAATACTGTTAAGAATACTGTTGGGTTGTGGAGGTTAGCACACTATAACGTTACAGCTACTTGTCAGGACTTGTCGTGCAAGGCAAGTATAACTGCATAATTATAGGCTGTTCATCTTATTGACTCCAACACAGAACCCACCCCCCTTCACCTACCACCACAAATACAATTCCATTCTGTGGGAAACACTGCCTTCCATTATCAGACCCTTCATCTTATCCATGACAAATGCATAGTCCTGTAGAATAGAGTATTGTTAGAATACTGTTGGGTTGTGGAGGTTAGCACACTAGAATAGGGTATTGTTAGAATACCATTAGGTTGTGGAGGTTAGCACACTATAACGTTACAGCCAGGGCTTTGAACCGGTTCAAGGAACGAAAACGAAAACCGGGAACTTTTTGTATTTTACAGGGAACAGAAACGAAACCGGAAACGTTATTATTTTTTATGTTCTGGAACAGGAACACTTATTTTAAAAAAATGGTAACCGGTTAATACCGGTTTTATTTCGTTCCTCAAAGTTTTCGTTGCCTAATTAACTAAAAATTAATTTTAACTAAAAAGTAATTATTTTCCTGCGCACGTTACCATGACGGCTGAGGTTCACTTCCTGTGTGACATCACATCAGACATTCGTTGACTGAATGGAGAGAGAGCGGTGGATTACGGAGTCTCCACTCCACATCTTAAATAAGAGGTAAATTACGATCCATCGTTAATTAAAACGCTCATTCCAAACACAATATCAATAGCTATATTTGTCGACTCCACGTTAATGATGGACTAGCGACTAACTAGGGACTAACATTTGGCTAAATGGCCTTTCCCCCCCGACAGTGTGAATTTGTTGTTGCCCGAGTGGCATAACCACGGGTCTTAATAATGTGGTTACGTTTGTGTGGAAATTTTCTCTTTTAACAATAAACTACACATTTGAAATAATTGTAGGCCTATTTAATTATTATTATTATTTAATAATGGTTGTAATATTATTACATTTGGTTTAAGCTGGATGAGAAAGATGTGACATAATTCTATAGCATTAAACAGCTAACAGGAACGAAATTAACCGTTCCGGGAACAGTATTTTTTTGTTCTAACCGGTTCGGGAACGTCAATTTATTGGTGGAACTCATAACCGGAAACGTTATAAATTCCGTTTCTGTTCGGAACTAACCGATTGGAAAAAGAAATCGGTTCAAAGCCCTGGTTACAGCACAGGGTAATCCTAATTTTATGAATCAAATTTATTCCAATCCAACTCAAAAGTTTTGAACAATACAAAGTGAAGGTTTTATCCAGATCAAAACCAAGAATAGATTATGTGATCTAATCCAATTTCAGGATCCTTGTTTCCCTTTGAACAAGCCATTTTCAAGATTTGATCCAATCCGATAGCCAATCCAGTAACTGAAATCCGATAACCAAAATCCGATCACGTTTCTTTTAAACAATTGGGCTCAAACAATCAAAGCATATGTAAAACTAAAAAGCTATGCTACCTCATGTTCGTTTTGCTCGGACCCCGTAAATCACCGCTTGCGGTTATATTTATTATTGTATTGATGCTATTCATAAATAATGAGCTGTAAAGTAACTCAAACTTTTAGAATTTTTTTTAAAGGATCGACTAATTATCGTTATTGTCAAAATCACAAAAAATATCGAGATATACCCCTAACGAACAGATATATTACATTACTCTTCTGTACACTTTCTATAGGCCTCCACTGAGCCTTTTTAGACAGGTACACCACTGCAACACACACGTTACGTTATAAACTGTCAGAAGAGGTCGGCCATAAAAGTACTGGAACATTCCCACCTTGTCATCCATAGTCTACACCCTACATCAGGTGTATGTGTGCAAAAGTGTGTGTGTGTGTGGTGTTTATTTTCCATATTAAATCCATTGGACCTGGTCTACCGCTCGCATTAAGAGTGTCTCCTTCAAGAACAGACACACACACACACACACACAGCTGTTCTGTGCCCAAGTCTAAGCCCCATGCTACCACTCTTACCATATAAGGGTCTGCTCCCACTACAGCTCCTCAAACACTGCCAGGGTGGCCGTACCCCTCAGAGTCCCACTAAACCATCACACGCACACAAAGCCAGACACGTATACACACACACACACACACACACACACGCGCGCAGGCATTTATGCAGAAAGACAGACAGACAGGCACACACTTGAGATCTTCCCCAAATACTGATGACACACACTGACTAGTTTGTTAACACAAAGTGTGATATGGAAAGTCACTGCGGTGGAAACCTACTTCTAGGTTCTGCTCCTAACTTGTAACGGACATGAAAACTCCCTCAGACTCCATTTGACAGGAAGAAGAAAATAAAAATAGACTCCACAAACAAGAGATACGTTTCAACTGCAATACCACTCGTGAATGAATGAATGAATAATACTAATTTTAGTTTCATCAGTGTCTGTGGCTAGCCACCGTTGGTTATGTCACCGTTTGACATAATAACAGCAGAGATCATCACTCTGGGCAGGATGAGGAGAGCACGAGGGCAGCAAGCAAGAGAGGAGGCACACCGCTACACAGCTACACCGGACACAGCCTGTTGCCATGGCACAGCAGTGTGTGTGTGTGTGTGTGTGTGTGTGTGTGTGTGTGTGTGTGTGTGTGTGTGTGTGTGTGTGTGTGTGTGTGTGTGCGCGCGCGCGCGAAGCCAGACTGGATTCAGGTGAGGGGAACAGAGTGACACTTGATGACCAATAGTGCTAAAGCCACACACACACACACACGCAACCCTCCCAGATCAGAGATTTAGCATCTTTGTACAGAGTTAAAGTCCAGAAAAAAACACAAGAACATGCACTCCTCTCCTTAGTCATCCAAAAACAAGATCAGATCAAATCCCCCTGTCAGTCTCAACACCGGCAGCACATGGCTCTGAGAGAAACGGCGAAGTCGCCATGCCGTTTCCGTGGCAACCCATCCAAACAAATAGTGGACCCCCCCCCCCCACAGCCTCTGCTGTCCAGTGCTGGAGCGGAGCGTCGTGTTGGAGTGGTGCGTCGGAGCGGACCTTTCTAGTGTTGGAGAACACAAACACACACTCTTCATGTCTTCACCTCTTTCTCTGTGACCGCTCCCATTAAAATTCTTTCCCCACTTCTTTCTCGCTCTCTCTCACAACTCTTTTAGTTCTTTCTGTGATTGTACTCGTCAAATCACCACTTTCGTTCCCTCTCTCTTATTCTGGCTTTCTCCCTGTATGGGTGCGTCTCTCTCTCTCCTCTCCTCTATTCCTTTCTTCAGTCTCTTTCACTATGGTGCTGTCCCACTCTCCCCCCCACACTGATCCTTGTGTTCCTCCCCCTCCAGCATGTAAGTCTGAACTCATAGTTAAAGTTCAGCCACGGCGCAAAACAGACTGCATTCCCAAGGATGCAAAATGGATGTGGCTCGGCTGTGCCTGATGAATCCTTTGCAAGTGGACGACAGACAGTACAAAACAGCAGTTCAACTCTTACCAGGCCTGTAGAACACACACGCACGCACCAGTGTTTCCCATACATTGACTTATTTGTGGCGGCCCACCACAATATCAGCACTGACCACCACATAATGACTTTCCAGGTTGTACTAAATTTTGCTTAAATCTGGTTAGCATCATAACCACACTGTGCTAATAGTTAAAAAACTGTTGTATTCAAGTTAATTCTGCAAACCAACCACCACAAATGGAAGTCAATTCTGTGGGAAACACTGCACACCAAACCGTCGTAGCAGGACGGCAGGGTTACAACGCCCACTGACAGAACATCTGCATGAACTGGGTCCATCTCTCAAAGGGGAAAGAGGAAATCAAATGCAAACCTCACCTGGCCCATAGACACCCTCACCTGGCCCATAGACACCTCTCTCACCCTCACCTGGCCCATAGACACCTCTCTCACCCTCACCTAGCCCATAGACACCTCTCTCACCTGGCCCATAGACACCTCTCTCACCTGGCCCATAGACACCTCTCTCACCTGGCCCATAGACACCTCTCTCTCACACACACACACACACCTGGCCCATAGACACCTCTCTCTCACACACACACACACACCTGGCCCATAGACACCTCTCTCTCACCTGGCCCACATAGACACCTCTCTCACCTGGCCCATAGACACCTCTCTCACCTGGCCCACATAGACACCTCTCTCACCTGGCCCATAGACACCTCTCTCTCACACACACACACACACACTCACCTGGCCCACATAGACACCTCTCTCTCACACACACACACACCCTCACCTGGCCCACATAGACACCTCTCTCACACACTCACACACACCCTCACCTGGCCCACATAGACACCTCTCACACACACCCTCACCTGGCCCACATAGACACCTCTCTCTCACACACACACCCTCACCTGGCCCACATAGACACCTCTCTCTCACATACACACCCTCACCTGGCCCACATAGACACCTCTCTCTCACACACACACCCTCACCTGGCCCACATAGACACCTCTCTCTCACACACACACCCTCACCTGGCCCACATAGACACCTCTCTCTCACCCTCACCTGGCCCACATAGACACCTCTCTCTCTCACACACACCCTCACCTGGCCCACATAGACACCTCTCTCTCTCACCCTCACCTGGCCCACATAGACACCTCTCTCTCTCACACACACCCTCACCTGGCCCACATAGACACCTCTCTCTCTCACCCTCACCTGGCCCACATAGACACCTCTCTCTCTCACACACACCCTCACCTGGCCCACATAGACACCTCTCTCTCTCACCCTCACCTGGCCCACATAGACACCTCTCTCTCTCTCACACACACCCTCACCTGGCCCACATAGACACCTCTCTCTCTCTCACACACACACCCTCACCTGGCCCACATAGACACCCCTCTCACACACACACACTCACCTGGCCCACATACACACCTCTCTCACACACACACACCCTCACCTGGCCCACATACACACCTCTCTCTCACACACACACCTGGCCCACATAGACACCTCTCTCTCACACACACACACACACACCTGGCCCACATAGACACCTCTCTCTCTCACACACACCCTCACCTGGCCCACATAGACACCTCTCTCTCACACCCTCACCTGGCCCACATACACACCTCTCTCTCACACCCTCACCTGGCCCACATACACACCTCTCTCTCCCTCACACACCCTCACCTGGCCCACATAGACACCTCTCTCACACACTCACACACACCCTCACCTGGCCCACATAGACACCTCTCACACACACCCTCACCTGGCCCACATAGACACCTCTCTCTCACACACACACACACACCTGGCCCACATAGACACCTCTCTCTCTCTCACACACACACCCTCACCTGGCCCATAGACACCTCTCTCTCACACACACCCTCACCTGGCCCACATAGACACCTCTCTCTCTCTCACACACACCCTCACCTGGCCCACATAGACACCTCTCTCTCTCTCACACACACACACACACACACACCTGGCCCACATAGACACCTCTCTCTCTCTCACACACACCCTCACCTGGCCCACATAGACACCTCTCTCTCACACACACACACACACACACACCTGGCCCACATAGACACCTCTCTCTCACACACACACACCCTCACCTGGCCCACATAGACACCCCTCTCTCTCACACACACACACACACACACACCTGGCCCACATAGACACCTCTCTCTCACACACACACACCCTCACCTGGCCCACATAGACACCTCTCTCTCACACACACACCTGGCCCACATAGACACCTCTCTCTCACACACACACCTGGCCCACATAGACACCTCTCTCTCTCACACACACCCTCACCTGGCCCACATAGACACCTCTCTCTCACACACACACCTGGCCCACATAGACACCTCTCTCTCTCACACACACCCTCACCTGGCCCACATAGACACCTCTCTCACACACACACACCCTCACCTGGCCCACATAGACACCTCTCTCACACACACACACACACCCTCACCTGGCCCACATAGACACCTCTCTCTCACACACACACACCCTCACCTGGCCCACAGACACCTCTCTCTCTCACACACACCCTCACCTGGCCCACATAGACACCTCTCTCTCACACACACACCCTCACCTGGCCCACATAGACACCTCTCTCTCACACACACACCCTCACCTGGCCCACATAGACACCTCTCTCTCTCACACACACCCTCACCTGGCCCACATAGACACCTCTCTCTCTCACACACACACACACTCACCTGGCCCACATAGACACCTCTCTCTCTCTCACACACACCCTCACCTGGCCCACATAGACACCTCTCTCTCTCTCACACACACACCCTCACCTGGCCCACATAGACACCTCTCTCTCACACACACACCCTCACCTGGCCCACATAGACACCTCTCTCTCACACACACACCCTCACCTGGCCCACATAGACACCTCGCTCTCACACACACCCTCACCTGGCCCACATAGACACCTCTCTCTCTCTCACACACACCCCCTCACCTGGCCCACATAGACACCTCTCTCTCACACACACACACCCTCACCTGGCCCACATAGACACCTCTCTCTCACACACACACCCTCACCTGGCCCACATAGACACCTCTCTCTCACACACACCCTCACCTGGCCCACATAGACACCTCTCTCTCACACACACACCCTCACCTGGCCCACATAGACACCTCTCTCTCTCACACACACCCTCACCTGGCCCACATAGACACCTCTCTCTCACACACACACACACACCCTCACCTGGCCCACATAGACACCTCTCTCTCACACACACACACACCCTCACCTGGCCCACATAGACACCTCTCTCTCACACACACACCCTCACCTGGCCCACATAGACACCTCTCTCTCACACACACACCCTCACCTGGCCCACATAGACACCTCTCTCTCACACACACACACACACACACACACTTTACCTCTTTCTCCCTCTTCCTTCCTCATACACAGACACCTCTCTCCGTTGTGTGTGTGTGTGTGTGGTCTGCTGCCAGGGGCCTAATAATAGATATAGCTCCAGCTTCATGAGGGAGATTTCTGAGGTCACTAGTTCATTAGCTGTCAAATGAAGTGCCCCAGCATGTTTGTTTGTCCAAATCTCCAGGACTGACATGATTTGTTCTGTAAGAGAGTGTGCGCCAGTGTTCTTCTAACTGACCTAGCTTTTCGGATGTGTGCGCAGAGGGAGTGTATGGTATGTTTAGCATGAAAGTGTGTGTGTGTGTGTGTGTGTGTGTGTGTGTGTGTGTGGGTGAGTGAGTGTGTGTGAGTGTGTGCGCAAGTGCAATGAACTGTAAGCATTAGTGTTGCACAGTGTATCGATACTAAAAAGGTATCACGATGCCTTCACGCAAAAAACTATACGATTTCCGACGTTTTTAGAATCGATACTTTATTAAAATTAACGTTCTGTGTCTGTGTGAACTGCTGCTCTCACTGCTCCTTGCATGCATCTATTCTCATCCATGGCTAAATGATACCCTCCGATCGCAGCGCACCAAACTCAGAGCCGCGGAGAGGAAATGGCACAAATCCAAACTAGCTGACGACCTCAAAAACTACCAGACACTCCTGACCTCCTTCTCAGCCAGCATCACTGCTGCTAAGACTGCTTTCTACAATGACAAAATCAACAGCGCTACAGACACTCGAAAACTTTTCTCAACCTTCAAATCGCTACTCAACCCTCAGCTACCTCCTCCTCCATCCAGCCTTACTGCAGATACCCTCGCCTCATTTTTTACAAACAAAGTGGCGGCAATCAGCAGTCAATTCTCTACATGCCCACTCAACGCATCTGACTCAGATACCGCACTCCTACAACCTCTAGGGACTGCTGGAACATCTTTTTCAGCATTCATGCCTCTCTCCGAGAGTGAAGTGTCCAGACTCCTGACATGCAGCCGTCCTACCACATGCTCGCTGGACCCTATACCTACGAGCCTACTTCAGTCCATCAGCCCGACCATCGCTCCAGCTATCACACATGTGATCAATGCCTCGCTAACCTCCGGCACATTTCCAACAGCGTTCAAAATGGCCCGGGTAACACCGTTACTTAAGAAAGCTTCTCTCAACCCTGCTCAAGTCGAGAACTACCGCCCTGTCTCACTACTGCCTTTCCTATCCAAAGGCATTGAACGAGCAGTCTCCAAACAGGTCTCTGACTTCCTTTCACAGAACAACCTTCTGGATCCAAATCAGTCTGGGTTCAAAAGCGGCCACTCTACTGAAACGGCTCTGCTGTCTGTAACAGAAGCCTTAAAAGAAGCCAGGGCGACCGCTCGGTCATCAGTACTCATTCTGCTTGACTTATCGGCTGCCTTTGACACGGTTAATCACCGTATCCTTCTCTCTATACTCGCTGACATGGGAATCTCCGGTTCTGCTCTCTCCTGGTTTGAATCCTACCTCACAGGACGCTCGTTTAACGTATCATGGCTTGGTCAGCTATCCGCACCTCACCATCTCACCACAGGGGTCCCCCAGGGCTCAGTGCTGGGCCCCCTCCTCTTTGCTATCTACACCACCTCCTTGGGACAGATTATCCGTTCGCACGGCTTCTCATACCACTGCTATGCAGACGACACACAGCTCTATCTGTCCTTTCCACCTGACGACCCCCTGGTTTCAGCACGGATCTCGGATTGCCTTTCAGACATAGCTACATGGATGAAGGCACACCACCTCCAGCTGAACCTCTCAAAGACTGAACTGCTGGTCATCCCAGCTAAACCTACCATACACCACGACATCAACATCAAATTTGACTCCCTGTCTGTTTCACCGACCAGGACTGCAAGAAATCTAGGAGTTGTTCTTGACAACCAACTAAACTTCTCGGATCATGTTGCCTCAGTCGCCCGGTCATGCCGTTTTGCACTCTACAACATACGGAAAATCAGGACTTACTTGACTCAAGATGCTACCCAACTTCTGGTTCAGGCAATAGTCATCTCACGACTCGACTACTGCAATGCCCTCCTGACAGGTCTCCCAGCCTGCGCAGTGAAACCACTTCAGATGATCCAGAACGCGGCGGCGCGCCTGGTCTACAACCAACCCAAAAGGGCACATGTTACCCCGCTGCTCATCCAGCTACACTGGCTACCTATGGCGGCCCGCATCAAATTCAAGTCTCTAACGCTTGCCTACAAAGTAGTCTCCGGTTCTGCTCCCACCTACTTGAATGCCCTCATACAGACTTACACTACCTCCAGACCGCTGCGCTCCTCTGACGAACGACGTCTAGCTCTACCACCGGTACGCTCAAGCCAATCCAAACTTTTCTCATCTGTTGTTCCTCGTTGGTGGAACACACTGCCAGTTCCTACAAGGACAGGGACATCCTTTTCCACTTTCAAAAAACTCCTGAAGACCCAGCTCTTTAGAGAACATCTACTCTCATAGCAACACTTACAACAAGTCTTACTGATCCTAGCACTCACCAGCCGTTTTAAACTGACAAGTAACTGTTAAAAACAGCACTCACCGACGCACTTATTCTTACTGTACTCTAATGTTTTTTTTTAAACTGTCCTAAAATTGTGAGAATTGTTCTAAAAACTTACTGTTTACCATGTTGTTAGTCGCTTTGGTTAAAAAGCGTCAGCCAAATGTAATGTAATGTAATGTAATGTAATGTAATCTAGCCAAGTGGGCGTGTCAAGCAGGCAGCTCTGAGTGAGTGAGTGCGCAGCCAACGTCAACATACAGTAGTTCTTTGCCGACCGTCCTCGGCCTTGTGGATAAAACAAAATGTGAAGTGAAATCTGCAACTATTTCGGATACATCGCAAATAGTGAAGGCAAGCCATCAGGTACACAGAGGCCCGTTTGTGAAATATGTTTCAGTCATTTAAAAGCAGTAGGCTACGCATGGAACTTGGCTAAACACCTCGCAGACATATCCCAACATTTTTGTTCAAAGAATGGCAGGTTAACGAATAGGCTATAGAAAACACGACTACATGGTTAGTGCCAAGTTCTTCTCTTCTGTTTTAGTCTAGCCTAAGTGAAACGAGTATGGTTCTCTGGGATTAAGCGAACCTTCCTTCATCAATGAATTTTGACGACATAACGAGCTGTAATCATAGGGTGCTAACGTGATGAAAGCGCAATGTTCATGCCAGAATAACATTACCATAACTTGTAAACAATCCATTTCATGTTCGGTCAGTACTACTGGTAATATTTGTCATGGCATGTAGACTGCAATTTGTTCAATAAGTATTGCCCAGATGTAGGATAGGCTACCCGAAATGCGCTAATTAAAGACCACAGCATATATTACCACCAAAGCGTGTTGAGTCCTAATAATAATAATAGCGGCTTATTGTTACGTGGTAGCAAATCATGTTATCAAAGAAATAGACGTAGGCTAATGTAGGAATGCACACAGACATATTGCAACAGGTAATGGTGTAGGCCTATCTGACGAAGACCTGAGTGGTTGGAATGTCGTACTTGTACACTGGGCGCAAAGAAGACTATCCTCACATTTTCCCCTTTGCAACTGTCAAAGAAATCCCATGAACACGGGAAGGCCTAGGGAAGCCTATACTGTACATCAGATGGCCTAAAGATTAGGCCCCTCTGCATAGCATTCAGTGATTTGCATGCAGTAATTTCAACAATGACCTTGATCTAGCCTAGTTTGGCTATTTAAAGCTACTTTATTGGCAAAACAATAAAAAATAACGGACTTAATCACACAAAGTAGGCCTACTATTTTACTGACTATAAAAATAATAATTATGTAGGAAGTTTAGAACCCAGAATTGACCTGCACACTACAAAAGTGCACCGAATTCAACACAAATGACTCAATACACTTGAAGGAGGTATGAGTCCTTTCTTTTCCAGATATCTTAGGATTTCACCGTAGAGAGCAGAGCGTTCAGTGGAGATGGAGACATTCTACTCAGAAGATACCTAATTGTGATTAATTAATGAGGCCCCGTCCACACGGAGACGCTTTTTGGGTTAAACGCACAGGTTTTGCATCGTCTTGGCCGATCATCCAAACGAATCCTGTAAACGCACTGCCCGAAACCGCACTTTTTTGAAACCTGGTTCCAGGGTGGAAAAATCTGAAACCGTAGCCCTTGCGAGTTCGTTTGGACGGGGAAACCACATACTTGCGTATTGATGATGTCATCGCCACACCTCAGTTGCCTTGGACTTGACACTTATAGTATTGCCTAACAATACTAGTTTTCATACATGATATTACCTACGATTACACTCAGTAGGATAAATAGCACAACTGGTGCTGCACAGCGCCAATAGCTTATCATGACTTGGTGGACTGAACAGTGTTTTCCCTGTGTTTTCTTGATGCATTCTAGCTACTGTCAGTGACGTGAGAGAACTAGTCAGAAGTTATTAGGGAAGTGCGGTGTAAGTTTAAATTAATTTGTGCGTAGTGCCGGTGTCATTTATTTATTTTACATGTCTTACAACATAAATAAATGCATTCATAGTCTAGTGAAGTCAGATATGAGCATACAAAGACACTTAGAACTCATGTTAAGCCTATGATAGATGCGCACTAAATGCGAATGCGCGATTTGATGCAGGCAAAAGTATCGACTGTTACTAAAAAAGGTATTATAGCAATATTATAAATGTGGTGACGGAATAGCCTAGAACTTGGGTAGGCCTAGCGTTTAGTAGCCTATGCACTTGCGGTGATGGCCAAAACTAATGTGAATCGCGGACTATCCTACAACCAAAGAAAGTAAAGGAGATTATTTGTACCTGGGACTGCACCCTTCACAAACCGTAAAAATTAAGTTTATTAGTTTTACATTTGACTACAGTTGACAGTTCACTATCAGTCCACACAAACAATTCTGGTTTACTTGCACTAGCCATTTTCGTAGTAGCCTATTCGGTCTGTTTGTATAGCCTACAGTGCGCAAGCTTTGGTCAAATTCTGTAACAGAAACAGTGCCACCTATAGGCCTGGGATATGAAGTAACGTGTTGAGTCGTGTTGAGATGGATCCGTTTGGACGCAAATATTCTTGATACGGTTCCAGGGAAGACGGAGGAAAAAAAAGATCGGTTTGGTACGTGTGGACTAGCCCTAAGTTACAAGAACGGTCAACTTTCTGTTGCCTGACATTTGTCAAGCTTGGCTTTACGCTTTGAATATTGAGCTCAGTTCGACGCTCAAACTGGTTGAAAATGCTCTCAATGGTGCCTCTGTAAAAAGACCGCAGGATCTTGGGTCGCATACCAAACTTTCTCAATCGTCTGAGGTGGTACAGACGTTGTTGGCCTTTTTTTACAGTGTGCCGAGTGTGACTGTCCCAGGTGAGGTCTTCTGAGATGGTAACGCCAAAGAACTTAAAGTCTCTCACCCTCTCCACTGTCTCACCATTGATGTTAATGGCTTCAAACTGTTGTTCTTTCCGCCTGTAGTTAACTATCAATTCCTTTGTCTTGGACACATTCAGAGACAAGTTGTTTCCTTTACACCAATTCATGAGGTTGTTCATTTCTTTTCTGTAGGCTGTTTCGTCATTGTTTGTGATTAAACTGATTACAGTGGTGTCATCTGCAAACTTGATTGTGTTGGTGTTGTGTATAGCCACACAGTCATGCGTATACAAGGAGTAGAGGAGAGGGCTCAGAACACAACCTTGCGGATCTCCCGTGCTGATGGTCAAGGAGGAGGATGTGATGGAGCCCATTCTCACCACCTGTTTTCATCCAGAGAGGAAGTCCAGTATCCAGCTACATAGGCCGCTGTGCATTCCTAGACTCCTGAGCTTGCCGTCGAGTATACTGGGGACAATGGTGTTAAAGGCCGAGCTGTAGTCTACAAACAGCATCCTTACATAAGTGTCTTTTTTCTCCAGGTGTGTCAGGGAGGTATGCAGTGCGCTGGTGATGGCATCATCAGTAGATCTATTCTGTCTGTAGGCAAACTGGTGACGGTCAAGCGTAGGTGGAATCATTTTGCAGATGATGTTCTTCACAAGCCTTTCAAAACATTTACTCACGATGGGGGTGAGGGCCACAGGTCGCCAGTCGTTCAAGCTGGTGATCAATGAAGCCGCTCCAACTGTTCCGCTGCCAAACCATAGCGAACAATATGAAATGTGACCAGGCATGGCAAAACCAGGCACATTTATTCAGTTATATATACAGTTATTCACAGATTCTGAAAGTGTAGTTTCAAAGCTACCCAATGATGTCTCACTCATGGAGATCATGATCTGATAATATTTGAATAAGTTGTAGCCATTTTAAAGTATACACATCTCAAAGCTACAAGCTGATGTAAGGATCCTAATTACCAGGCTGATGATAATCTTTTCAGTCATATATTGACTCTTGATCAACTACTAAGTGTGGGCCTATTGTGGGCCTACTGTCACATGTCCACAGGAGCAGTTAACTATAGGGACAGGAAATGTAATCAAATGTATACCTTGTCATGTCTTGATTAATTCACTCTCACTACAACAATGGTCTCAAGTCTCATCAAAGTACTTCTCATGTGACCCAAAATCAGCTGACCTCCAATCATGTGATCCATATTAATGTAACCAACTACAAACTAGGTAGCCTATTTAAGAGAGGCTCACAGAGCATTCTAGGAGCCATTCTGTAGTCAGAATCTCCCACACCACTAAGGTGTGTAGTCATCATCCTCTGAGCTGGTATGTTCATTCTCTGATTGCTTCATATGGTTTCCTAAATGTTCCTTTAACCTGTTTTTGTAACTTTCACAATATTCATTTAGATGTACCTTCTATAATGTATTGGATGAATAGCTGTATCTGACAAATAAATTGTGATGTTCTGACCCGCATAGCCTTACTATTGTACTTGTAGTCCAGAGTAGCAGTTTAGGTAACGTTACTAGCATAATGGACGGTTGGGATTAGTTATCGCCGCCGTAGAAACTAAATCACCTGGGAGCTGGCATGTTATTATGAAATGACCAAGCATTACGCAGCGGTGGGCAGTTTTTCAGCGATGGTCCTAGATTGGTCGCGAAAACCTAGCACAGCCTGACCCCCTGTAGCATAGGAATTTGCTTGACTGTCTAACATGCTGATGAGTATAGCAGTCCGGATCAGCATGTAACCTCTGACCACTTCCAGACCAATACGTGTTATGTTTAGGAACCGCCCGAATTAATCGGCAGATGGAGGAGACCTATAGTATATATTCCTAAGCTTGAGCGCGTGTCACAAGAAAACGAGTTAGGCATTCTCATTAACAATATGTATTGTGGGCGTATCAACCCACTAAGGATAACAATGTTACAATGAACCGAAACTTTTCCAATATTGAGCGGAGTCAGATTTATTAGGTTTAACAGGGGTTTATTATCAATTGACATATTTCCAACAGCTCGCGGACAGCTTCACGATTTCCTTCGACCACTCCCAGTTCCCTCATTGGTCCTGACGAGTGACGTCATTTACACTGAGAAATCAGGCTTTTCAATTTGACTACTTTCTCCCTCAATCCATGGGAGGGGAACACAATGGTCCTCATTTACATAACATTAAGATCAACCCTCCCCCGTCACGGTCACTGATCTGTCAGCCTGCAGCCTATGATGCTAATGACCCATCAAAACTATCTGTAATGGGTTACAGAACCAGCTAGTAGCAATGGATAAAGTAGTCTAAAACAAACATGAGATCACGTTTGCAAACCATGTTATTTTGAATTAACACCCAGTGCAAGGCACCAGGTTGGCAATGGATTTAGCAGGTTTAGCAATGGATAAAATAGTCTAAAACGCGAACTAAACAAACATGAGATCACGTTTGCAAACCCTGTTAATTTGAATACACACAAGATGCAAGGCACCCTGCCATCAGTCAAAACAAGACATTCTTGCATTATTCAAATTAATTGCCCACCAAAACTATCTGTAATGGGTTTTGGCTAGTAGCCTATGGTGCCAATAGCTAACGACAGTAGGCCTACGTTAGCTAGTAGCAATGGATAAAGTTTCTAACACACAAACTTTATCGCCGTCAAATGTAACTGTGGAAATAGCATCTGATATCTTACGATCTAGCTCCTCTGCTGCCAGACCGAGAGATTCTTCCTCGTTGTAATTATCTTCGGCTAAGGTCAGCTCTAGATAAGGGATGTTCTCCAATGTAATGCAGTCGCCTTCATCATCAGATTTAGCTCATCTGTAATCCGCTGTGCTTTGTCCATCTCCATTCCAATTGTAAACAAACAGCATGCTGGTTCAGTAAGTAGCCATGAGGTTACTTCTAGCATACAGCTGATTGGCCGACAGAACAAAAGAGCACTAATAGTCACGCCCAATTCAAACGCTGGTTTACTTCCTGAAACTTAACCATTTCAAAGACAAAATATACACTTTTAAAGCAACCAATGCTGTTATCTGAAACATGGATTTGCTTCTTTAGGACTTCAACTTGCACATTCTGCAAAAAAACAAAAATCACTAATTTTGAAAAAAAAAAAAAAAACTTCAAAGCCGTTTTTCGCGACTTGAGCCTCGTTTTTTCCATGCCTGGTCACAAATGTGCTGCTTGCCACTGGTCAATGAGATCCCCTTATAGGAGACGTGCTATCCACAGACACTAGCATGGGCTTTAGCTATCACCATCACACAAACCCAGCCCACGCGACTATCACACAAATCCAGCCCACACGATTATCACTGGCTTAATTAATACACTCCTCCGTTACATAACACTACATAAGTGATGCGGGTGGACCTCAATAATGACAGTGCCACTGGGACAGATTATTATTTAGAAATTGATTAGATAGAATGAACATGAATGAGGGTGAGGATGTGTGTGTGTGTGTGTTGATAATAGAGCAAATCAACAAGCCTGCAGTGGCTGCACCTCTGCTTGTCTTTGGGGGCTGGTGAGGGGGGAGATGGAGAAAGGGCACCTAGGGTTCACACAATGAATGAATGTGTGTTAAATACATCCTTTCAGCATGAATGAGTGTGTGTGTGTGTGTGTGTGTGTGTGTGTGTGTGTGTTAAACATATCCACCCCTTTCTCTCTATGCGATAAGCATCAAGGGATCTTCTGTAATCACAGTTGTGTGTGCTTTTCAAAGAGATGTACTGTAGACTAGGTGTCGATAGACTTGGAGGGGCTCCAATCACACCTCCAACAGTAATTGCGTATGCGAGTACGTGTGTGTGTCCTCCCGTCAGCAGTCCCAGAGGCTCACAGCGCAGCCCCCGCCCCCCACACAGACACAAACAGTCGGGTTCTCTTAATTAAGTATATATGTGTGTGTGTGTGTGTGTGTGTGTGTGTGTGTGTGTGTGTGTGTGTGTGTGTATCAGGGAGAATTATGTGTGTTTAGAGTGCATGTGTGCCATCAGATCAACAGTGAAATTTCATCTCCTGAGCAAGAACGACTCTGCCAGCGATATTCCCAGCAGGTCATGAGGGGAGCATGGATAACGGAACCGCACACTCAAATAACAGTTCCACACACTCAGACAATAGTTCTACACACACACACATAACAGTTCTCCCTACACACAGATGATGACCCCCCCCCCCCACGCAGGGAGCCCTTTACTGGACCGAGAACATCTACCGCAACCAGACTTTTATGTAAATGGTTCCTCCATCATCACACATAAGGACTCTCTGAAAACCGTTACTACTGCTGTTGCTACAGTTACTGCTATCACTACGGTTACCGCTATTTCTGCTATTACTACGGTTATCACTATTAAACTGCCATTACTACGGTTACGGTTCCTGCTGCTACTGCTGGGGAGCTGCAGCGGAGGATCTAAATATTTCAACGCTGCCTGGAACTCCAGACCAGACGCAGACTCAGGACCCTGCAAAAGGCAAAGTAGGCTTAGGGCTTCTGGGAATGTACTAGAGGCTTGGGCTGGGAAAAGCACATAATGCCCCTTTACCCTCTCCCCTACTCACTCCCCTACCTCCTACTCACTTCCCAATTCACTCCCCTACTCACTGCCCTACTCACTGCCCTACTCACTCCCCTCATCTCCTCACTCACTCCCCTCATCTCCTCACTCACCTCATCTCCTCACTCACTCCCCTCATCTCCTCACTCACTCCCCTCATCTCCTCACTCACTCCCCTCATCTCCTCACTCCCCTCATCTCCTCACTCCCCTCATCTCCTCACTCCCTCCCCTCCTCACTCACTCCCCTCATCTCCTCACTCACTCCCCTCATCTCCTCACTCACTCCCCTCATCTCCTCACTCACTCCACTACTTCCTTTCTTCCTTCCATCCTAGACACACTTCTTTACTTCTTTCACTCTCTTAGGGTACTGCTTCCTCCCTTCCACTCGCTGCCCCCCTACACATCACAAAGACGGTCACTACACTCAGTTAAAACTACTACTACTGTTTTGTCACTACCAGTTGAAACAACAAACAACAAAAATAGTAATGACACTGTAGCAAAGGGAGAGAGCAGTGATAGCAATAATTTTACGGTTAAAATTAATAATAATTTAATTGCCATGAGGCCCTTCTTGGTTTAAAACAAAGACACCCTCTCCTCCCCCAGTGGAATGCTAATGTAGTGGTTCAAGGCCTATCAGGTACACAGGGCAAAGGATGTTACCTTGATATAATGTATCCATGTGTCATGAAATGTAAATGTATTCATGTTCGGTATCATTGTGATAGTCTCAGTACAAAGATTGTAATGATTTGATTGTGAGAATGTTTGGAACATTCTATAAGTGATATTTCTGATATACAAGATATCTCTCCTCATGCTATTCAGATAGGTGTGAAGTGGGTGTGAGTAGGTGTGTATGATGCCAACTGGAGAACCAATCATGTGGGCTTGTTTTGGCACCATTTTCTTCTTTGTTTAAAGCATTTAAAAGTAACTAAACTGCAATGTTTGTCAGATTTGGATTTAGACTTGGACTTAGACTATGGAGAACTGAGAGAGAGAGGGTGATCCAACAGAGGCCATGGCCTTGTGCCATGGCCTGGGCTAGGCCTACATAGACCATAGACCATTTTTTGTACCCTCTCTGCTTATAACAGAATAAACTTGATTCCTGAGTTTTCCTGAAGTTTGCCAGTCTAAGATTAATATTAAGTAATTATTCACCCCAATTACTTTCAGCAGTCACCCCATCCAGCCTCAAACACAGGTCTCCGTGGCACCAAACCTGCAGCCTCATACCCAGATCTCCTGCAGCTTGCCCACAACGCCAAAGAGCCAGGTGACTACGCATGTCTCCATCAGAAACACAGGCAGCCAAAACAGAATCGGGAAAAGAGAAGAGAGAGAGAGAGAGAGAGAGAAGAGAAAAAGAAAGAAGGAGAGATCTTACTCAGAAGACATCTTACTTTGTGCAAGAGCCTCTAAGAAAAAATAGAACTACACAAATGAATGTTCTTTCGTAAATATCTTGAAGACGTACCTTTTAAAGACAGAAAGTGAGATTTCATCTGCACCACACACAGTGTCTCTGAATATGGACTAGGCTATTAACCCTTAGAACCCGATTGACGCAAAGTGCACACCCTTTCTCAGGGCTTAAATTTCACTGCGGGATTGCGGGTATTGCGCATAATTTGTTCAAGTCCCGCAACTCTAGCCATCATAATGCGAGAAATTCCCGTATACACTTTTACAGCCTGTCTGATGACGTTAATATAATCATGAAGTGGCGTGAATGCGGTGCTATTGACCGGACGGATCAACTACCGAGTTGAATTGAACATAGCCTCATGCCGACGCAGACACACACACACGGAGAGAGAGAGAGAACCACTTTGCGCTTACGCAAATAGGCTGCGCAACCATGGCAAACTTTTACATCTGGAAAGAGCTCCTTGGTAACTATCCTGCTAGCTCAGTCACGTCAACACTTGATCCCAGAAAGATAGTCTTCGACTTGTTAGTTTTTTGAACATTTATTGTATCTAATAACATAGAAAACATAATGATTTGCATCCGCATTTCCTTATTCACTATGCACAACTTTTATTCACTAGCGACCTTTATTCACTAGCCTAAAACCGTCAGGCTGAAGGGAGAAGGGAGGCTAATTACTCTCAGGTATTTTCTTAAAGTGACAGGCACTCAATTACACCTATTCACTGTGCACTCAATTAGACCTACACACCACATTAAAGATATGCCTAAGTGTTATAGGTTAAACGTCAAAATGAAGCATTCATATTACTAAATATGTTTAGCTACTAGTAATTACTAGTAAAATGTTATACATTAAAAAATACATTATTAACTAAATACACTCTATATGAATTTAAAAATATATGAAATAGAAACAGATCACATAAGCCATCATTTTCAGTGTGTGTTTGTGTGTGTGTGGAGAGAGTCAAGCAGAATCTAGGATGTCCACTGTTGTGAATGATCCCACAACAGTATATATTACTGATGACGTCAGGGTGGTGGGGGCACCAAAATCAAACACAGAATCGACCCCCCCCCCCCCCCCCCCCCCCCCCCCCAAATTGTGTAAATCCCCCCTACATGAATAACCTAAGGGGGGAATTCCCCCCCATTTTGAAAAATGAATTTTAAGCCCTGTTAAATATGATGAAAGAGGAGACACAGGGCTATCCATTGGTACCATGTATATAAGCCAGAAGGATCGATAAAAACAGACGAAGTGACAGCAAAATAACAACGTCATGTACACAAACCAACGCTGCACACCCATTACTCTCGTTTGAATTACTCGCAGACCCGTGATCGGATAGATATGCCACGCATGTCAGATGAAAAAGGAGACACAGAGCTATCATTTGATATCACGTACATCTTCTTGGTTATAAAACAGACGAAGTGACAGCAAAATAATGACTTCATATAGCTGGACTTACCCCACGTTTTTGTCTGTTTTTGTGTCAAAGCATGTTTGTGTGTTTCTCTATGGCAAAGCATGTTCATAATCCGGTTTTGAGATCCTAGCAAAATCCTGCATGGCATCCAATTCAAGGCTCACATTGAATCCCAATTTGTTCAACAAAGAAACACCTTTTTTGCCTTTACTTTGTTCATGGCAATGCAGTAAAAAGTTGAGAATCATTATGAGTGCATACACCATAGGCACACGCAGGCTAACACGCAACCTCGGGTCAAGTCAGGTCAGATCAGTTCGTGTCACAGATATGGAGCGCAGAAAGGTCATTTTTCACTAAATAAAAAATGGCATTTATTTCCGTAAATCACACACCACATATTTCTGTAAATTGCTCAGCCCCAGAGTACCCCTCCAATATGGCAATTATATTGCCAGATTCAGGACAGTCTGCCCTACACACACATGAAATGCATGTAGAGTTATGAGCTTGCTGTGGTATGCATGTCAAAATATAAGATTTTTATATAATACCCTTTTTATATTTTAATTCTTTAAAAATCAAAATAAAATCAATGCTAGTACTACATGAAATGATCTGGCAGATCTGGATAGCCTATAGCCTATACAAAAACAATATGTAATATGTGTGTGTGGCACTTACAATGACCAGAATAAATCCTTATGAATAAAGGTAGTGAAAATGCCCTAAAAACAGCTTAGGGTTCTAAGGGTTAAGGACACAGACTGGGCCTATTATATGAACATACACAATTGAAAAGGAGTAGGAGTTGAATCCTACCAAACTTTGTTACAGGTCAAAAAGGATACAGGAAATAAACTAACCCTTTTGAATTGTTTGATGCATTTCAAATTATACATGAATTAATCCAATACAAATCTAAATCAGCATAAAATGCATTTTGACATTAACCAATATGCAGAACAACAGACCTCCCTGGGCCACATTGTGATGGAAGTCAAAGTGAAGGAAGAGGAGGGTTTGAGACTGCTCTAGTTTTTATGCTTCAGAGTGCCAAATGTCATGCCAAACACACAGACGTACACACAGTTTCTGCTGTGTGCTCTATTGCATACACATACACACACACTGCTTATTCACTCATGCATATGGTTGGATACGCCTTCTCTCACACACACACACACACACACACACACACACACACACGTCAGAATCAAACTACTCAGTAGTCACTGCCTTTGTGTCCACTACACACACAGTATTGCAGGAGGGTCATTCCACGTCAATTCAACCAGGGCCCACGCACTTCTCAAAAAATTCTGAATAAATTACCAGGTGTACCTATGTTACCCAGGAGACACACTGTAAAATTACTCTTATGTAAGATCAATACTTTCCAAGATACAGCCAGTTTTACAGGGGGAGGGGGGTGTCGATTTTGTTCGGCCTCTTTTTTTTGTCAAAGTTCACAAGCCCACAGCGCAAGAACTAAACCATGTAGGAGGCTCAAATTTTGCATGCTGGTACATAAATAGGAATAGTATGTAGCAAAATAGTCACGTTTGGTCTGGATAATCCTGCATGGTCATAGCTGTCCCTCAAAGTTGATACAAATTTTATTGGAGTTTTTGGCTGGGCTCTGTTTAAGCCTTCAGAAGACATATTTGTACTCAACATAGGCTCTTGATTTATTTTCCTTACTGAGATAAATAGAAACACTCTCACAAAAAACAATGAACAGAAAATAAATTCCTTCAGGGTCTGAACAGCAGACTTTACAAGTCTAAAAAATAATTTTGGTTCTCATATTCAGAGCACCCAAACACCTTGTGGGAATATACAAAGATTTTTAAAATATTTTTTTCTTTATTCTCCATGATCCCTTCTTTTTGAAAACACCAATTAGACTTGTCTTATGCAAATCTTTCATTTTTATTTTCCACCCTGAACATGGGCAAAATGCCCCATTGACATCAATATGTTTTATATAGAGTCACCACACTGCCACCTGTGGTTGTATAGAGTAACCTGTGGTAGCTCTATACAAAACATATTGATGTCAATGGTGCATTTTGCCCATGTTCAGGGTGGAAAGTGAAAAAGAAAGATTTGCATAAGACAAGTCAAATTGGTGTTTTTAAAAAGAAAAGATCATGGAGAATAAAGAAAAATAACGTAAAACTGACGAAAAGCCAAATAGCCTGGATGACGGCCGCGTCACGACACACGCACACACACAGTGCCGTGCTTGGATCCTGCCCTGATCTGGCGCGGAGTAAAGCCAAGTAAAGAGCAGCCCTCTGCGGGCAGACAGCTGCTAAGAATCCCTCGCCACCGCTAACCGTGCTTTGGCAAAGAGGAGTGGGTTGAACAGTTGTCCCCATGTCCAAAGCTGAATGCGCACCCAAAACACAATTGTTCCGATCAGACGCATGTGGTCGCACGAGTTTGAATTGAAACCGTTTGCCCGGCGGCCGGCGTGACACTAAAACAAGACTATGCTCCGCAGTTTCCGAATGACTATGGCCGTTCTAGACTGCATTCACTAGCCTAATCAACCCTTCCCACGAAAAACAGGAGCATGGTTGGCGTTCATCTTCAGCCTGATTTAGCCTCCAATCTAACTATCCGTTTATGCAATTTCTGCTGAGACTTGTTCAAGAAACAAAAGTGAACGGTTCAGCGAGGCACGCTGACAGGCTCAGACAGTGTTAATACTGAAACAAACCATCCGATGATTTTTTTTTCTCCTAGCTCAATTCCAACAGCTGCAAATAACAAGTTTGCAAGCTCTGTGAAGGTATGTTTGTCATTAAACTAGGATCTCGTTAATGTTACAGCATGTTAGCGCTTGCATAACGGGCTCGCTAATTATAAGGCGCAGTTAAAACATTATAGCTGACTGCAGTAACCTGCTGACAGAGGAACGCAGTGTAGCTTAAATTCACACATAGGACGTTACATTCCCTCTGTGTGACAGACTGACTTCTAGACGTTACGTTAACTGTACAGAAAATAACCTGGCACTGTTACTGCAGGCTGCAGAGTAACTTGTTTGCTTTCAGCTCAGTGCATCATCTGAAGTAGGACATGTTAACTTACTATACAACGCATTTTTTAAGTTGGTACTTTTTGACACAGTTCGCTAATGTTACTAACCCAGTTAACTAGGCTGTTATAGAGCTAGCTGGCTAACCGAGTTTAGGATCAACATACACGTTAGTCTGTCGCATACGCAGTGTAAAAAAAACGGTAACAACTTCATATATTCCAAACTCAGCATATGGTAGCCTAGGCCTATCACTAATAAACTGATGATGTTAGTAAACCGATCAAATTAAGACTTGTCAACTTGCTACTGAACTGTTAACGACGGTGACCACCAAACAACAACAGCTTTAGTTACGACCACCAAAACAATCCGACGCTGTAAGCTACTATGGTGGATGGATAATAAAGAATCCCACCCTAGTAAATCATGTTTGCACATGATATGAACACATTAACCTTCATACAGAGCTATACTGTAAAACTTAAAAAAAGTTAGCAGTAGATTTATACAGCCACTACTTTTGCTAGTAGCGGAGTAGTAGCCAAATGCTAAAGGCAACCAAAATTAAAGCGGCGAAAAGCAGTCAGTCCCCGCAATTCGTAAAGTGCAATTCAACGCGCGCGCACTGCAGATACTGCGTTACAGCAGTTCAGTAAGAAACAAGCATCTCTTACCTGTACATAGTTACTTTCGCAATACTCGGCAACTCTTTCGAGATTTGTGAAACTGTCAAGCAACGCTCTCCGACCTGCTGGAATTTCTTCCTCCAAGAGCATCTGCAGCTCCGCCATCTTTACATCTTTTCTACACAAACTACCGCACGAGCGTTCGTGCACAGGAAGCGCCAGGGAGCGCTACTTCCTTTCCACTGGAATTCAGGAAAATTTGGGAATATTGTTGTAACCATAATGGGAATCACATAATTACATTAGTGTGGTCAGTCAGTCATGTTAGCTTTATACAATAACCTACAACTAGTATAGAAGTAAAATGTTAAAGTGACAGCATTAGTGTAAATTTAACTTAGGCAGGCGCATTGGCTTTTAGATGAGTTGATGGCAGGCTTCAGAGTGGCAGTAGTGTGTGTGTATACAAATCTATTACATGAAACAAAAAATGGAATTTGAAACAACCAACAGTCTTCCTAGATCTGGCCTCCCAGGCAAACTAGTATTCCGGGTCAGACCAATAGGGTAATAGGTATTCAGGGTCAGACCAATAGGGTAATAGGTATTCAGGGTCAGACAGATAACCAAGGACGGACCCATATGGTCACTGAGTGAGATCCAGAGTTCAACACAAAGACAAACATAACTGGAGATTATCTGACATTTTCCCATATCAAGCATTATTCTTATATTATATATATAATATTATTAATATTATTATTATTATTAGCCATAAAAAATGTCCTATTTGCAAAGTCAGTCATGCTGGATGCATCTCTAGGAGTGTTACAAATGAGGGGCCCTTACCTCAACAGTTTCCTAGGTCAAATGGTGCCCTCTAGTGTTTTTGGTCACTATTGCAGTAATAAAGCACACATTTTATATAATACACATATAGGCTAGGAAGAAGGGAAAAGGGAAGCCATAATTAACATGTAATTAAATGTATTAAAATGAAGTGGTGAAAGAACAGTAATGATCCTTGTTCAGTTGAAGACAGCTAATCAGATCTAACTAACAGATGTTTTAAATGTGTGTTACTATCAAGGTTTTGCATTTGTATCATCCATGTGAGACAGAGGCTGTCTTCAATCTAACTGGGATGCCTCAGTGTGACACAGACTTTACTGGTAGAATCCTAAGAGGAGAGAGCTTAGAAGTCCAAAAGTATGGAAACACTTTCTCCCTGAAAGTGTGTGTGAGAGTGTGTAGGTGTTTGTTATTATCAGAGAATGATAGCTCTCCTCTGTCCCAGTCCAGCTGCACTCTGATCCTCTGGAAATTCTGCTGCACTGTGAGCTCAGTGAAGTCATTAGGAGGAGCATATGCTGTGTATACAGCACCATCATACCGCACACACCAAAGTCCACCCATGGAGAGACAGTTTCCTTTCCTCTGGAGAGACTCTGTCATCACACCCACATACCACCCTGTGTTCTCTCCAACCTCCACGTCCCATGAGTGAGTCCCTGAGTTAAAGCCCTCAGAGCCCAGGACACTGGCATACAAATCAAATCTTTCTGGGCTATCAGGAAGCTGCTGATCCTCATCACCACATCTCACACTGGTCAGATCCTCAGACAGAACGAGCTGTGGGTATGCAGTGTTCGGATCCAGAGACACATGAGCTGAACACTGAGTGATGTGTGATGAGGATGTGAATGATGGTCATGAACAATAGTGGTGTGCCCTAGAGATCAGGTTAATGTGTTTTTTACAGTAGGCCTATGTTAGTGATGATTTTGCATGTTTTGCTATGTCCCATGCTTCTGTTCCTTGACACTTCCTGTGTCCTGTACCATGTGTTCCTTTGTTAGCCTGACGTTGTCATACTCAAAATTCTGGTCAGAATATGAGTCTGATGAGTCACCATATTCACATCCCAATGGAGTTGATCTCCATTGGGATGTGAATATGGTGTTTGTTTCCACCGATACAGGGGGGGAATCCTGTAGGAAGAACACCAGTGTTGTATAAAGTACTAGAAAGCAATACTTGAGTAAAAGTACAAGTATCGCACTAGAAAAAGACTTTGGTAGCAGTGAAAGTTACCTTTTAGAATATTACTTAAGTAAAAGTCTTAAAGTATCTGATACTTAAGTATCAAAAGTAATTTTCTGATATTTAATTTACTTAAGTATTTGAAGTAAAAGTAAAAAGCAAGCGGTTTTATTTTGAACTTTTATTGTGAACTTTATTTTGGCTTTCTTATAGTAAAGCATAAAGCATATTCAGGGTTCCCATATCTTCTTAATCTCACTCATCAAATCAAAATCACATTCTTTTCTAGGACTTTTCAGGCACAATTCTCTTAAGTTCAAAGAACAAACAGAATATTTTTAGAGCTGACATCAAAGAAAAAAACAGAAACAGAAATGCCACTTTTGTATGAACTTCAGGTAAAAATGAAAAATAAATAACTTATTTCTCAAAAAAAAATGACCTGCTTGTAGGGAGAAAATTTTGGTCATGTGGTATGAGCATTTCTAGGGCTTACTCCCCAGGTCACCATCTCACTCTCTCACACACACACCGGCCACCTATGTCCAGCTACTAATATGCTAGTCATTAGTTGAAACTGAAAAGGTGTCTGTTCATCTTCAAAAGAAGCTGGTTTTCAAAGTTGCCAGAATTCAGTGCTTGGGAGTTTCAGGCCCAAGACCGGCCCACGTTTTCCATAGTGGTGGAAATTGGATAAATGAAGCAACATTTCAGCTTTTACTATCCTGTAGTTTTTATTAGTACCATGGTTCAACAAATGTGTAAAGGTTATATAATAATTCACTTCAACTAAGAAGTTAACAAAAATATTCCACTATTCCACAAGTTAACAAAAACAGAAAGAAAGAAAGAAAGAAAGCCTTTGAAATGTAGCCTATCCCACGCTTCCACAAAGAGGCATATTGAACTAATGTTTAGGCTACACGTTTTTTGCATGGGTAGGCTATATTGTTGTTTGGTGATTTAGCCTACTCCTTTACTACACCCTCTTCTGAGCAAACAAGGCATATAGGTTTATCATGTAGGGTATTTGCTCTTTCATACATTAAATAACTTTAATTTATCCTCTCTACTTGTCCCTGTAGTCATGGCCTCCTCATCACTAATTTCGGGCTCATTATTTTTAGTGGTCGACTGGTTGATCTGCTGCTCAGTCTCTCCTGGCCTCTTTCTACCATCCATCCTTCCTGGCGCTTGTGTCTACTGTAGGGCCGGCTCGGCTATCCGTATCTGAGAAAACTTTTTGGAAAAGACGGGCTATATGGACCCAACCAAATCTTTTGGGAGGGGAGAACTCCCTCACGTAGGCTACAACCCATGCAGAGGCATTGCATTGGTGTCATCCACAGAATGCGGAACGTGTCCTACTTTAAGAAAAGATAGGCTAACGTGACAAATGTCAATATTTTTTTCCTCGACCGGCCCAAAAGTGAAGCGGCCCACCGGGAATTCTCCCAATTTCCCACCCCGTGCCTGATTCAGTCTTACTCTCCTTGGACTGAAGACAAGTCCTGCGATGCTAAATAGCCTTTCACAGGCCGCTGAGGCAGGTAGCGGAGTGTTCAGCTACACAGAAAGCTGCCAATGTACAGAAACATTCCTTGCAAATACGGCCACGGGTGTATGACGTTATCTTCACCACTACCCAGAGGCGGACCGAGTACACAGCTTCATTACTTGACTAAAAGTACAGATACCCTTTGCTAAATTTTACTCAAGTACAAGTAAAAGTACAGTCAGATGTCTACTTAAGTAAAAGTACTAAAGTACTTGTTTTTAAAAGTACTTGAGTATCAAGAGTACAAGAGTACATTTTCTAAATATTGCATTACTACTGCCACAGTGCTTACATTTATGTACAGAAACATCCTACATGGAGTTATGAAAAATGTTAATGTTAATACCTTGGAGAATGTAAAAGGAATTGAAAGTAAAATCAAGTAATTTATATCTTTTTACCATGTTGCCAGGGATGGGCAGTATTTCTAATACATGTATTTAAAATACGTATTTCAAATACAAAATACTATTTTGTAATTGAAACATTTGAAGTGAAAACTATTCTTGTTCAGAAAATTGAAATAGTCTGGCAAGGTGGGGCCACAGGTTGGCACATTCCCGGGATGGACCTGCTGCGTCTTCATCCATTGTTTCGTCCATGGTTTCGTCTCTTATCTAAATCTAACCATGGAGTTGACTTTGGCGTAAAGCTGAAGGTGATTGCTGATAGGCTGTCCCAATCAGTGGCGCCTGCACAATCCAATCACGTTTGAGAGGTAACAACAAATTGAGGGTTTCCGAGATTTTTGCTTTTTACTTTTTTTTAGAAGAAGTAACGGGTACTCACGGCTATGGATAGAAATGTAGTGGAGTAAAGAGTACAATATTTACCTCTCAAATGTACTTGAGTAAAGTCATGAGTACTCCCCAAAAATGATACTCGAGTAAAGTACAGATCCCTCAAAACTGTACTCAAGTACTGTACTCAAGTAAATGTACTCCGTTACTGTCCGGCTCTGCCACTACCATGTTCACCGAGTTCACCACTATGGTCGGGGTGGTCGTCTATGATAACGGGAGATCCTCCAGTAGGTGCTTGTGCTTCCATGGCGGTTTCAGTTGTGCGTCCTCCTCCTTTTAGTCTGAGCGAATTAGCCTAGAAAAGAGTCAGAGGTGGAAGTAAATACAGCAAAAGCATATTTGGTATCATTTGAATCGTAATTTTCTGTAGATTAAGAATTTTTGGTGCCTACAGCGCAGATTTGTACTGAAAAAAATATACAGGGCTTTGAATGGAGCATGGCACAATGAGTTTTGGGCCAAAAACGTATGTTAGTACATCTTGATATTAGCTGATATCTCTTAAACCAATTGAAAGATATTCATCAAAACTTGGTCTACTTACCCACTATAAATTGTCAAAGAGCTGGCAAGACAATTTAGGTCTTGAGGTCAAAGGTCAAGGTTACAAGGGGTCACACAAAACTCACATGCAGTATTTGGTCATATTTCCAAAGCATCCTGAAAACCCACCATAATACCTAGTAGAATCCTAGATAATATCAGTCCTACTGCCGTTGCTTATATGCCTACTACCAACTTCAGGGAACAAAGTATACTGTAACTATTGCAATGCGATGCAAGGGTAGTTTTTATTTCTAACACTATTCTATCAACATAGACATTTACATCGATTGTCTGTTGTTATAATTTAAGTTGAAGGAAATAGCTTAAGATGACAATGTTTATCAGATGTTTGACAGAAATGGTTTGGATTTAATCTAAAACTTCTGCTATGCAGCATATTGATGTACTGAATGCTATGGAATAGTACTTTGTTTTTTACTCCAATATCATTTATCAACTGTAACAGTTATTTTAAAACAGGTATTCACACAGATGTTTGCATTTTTAAAACAGCAAATTATTTTGATTTCCCCTGGTTTCAGATGGGCTACTACTACAGTACTAAAAAAAGATATGGAGGTTGAAACAACTGTTTTTATACAGAAAATAAAGTTTGTTTTGCTTTAATAAATGTCTTAATCTTTTTTAATGTCAATTCAGATAGTTGATTCTATGCCTCAGCCAGCTATAGCCTCATGACCTTTAACCTCTACCTGTGACCCCATGATCTTTAATGCCTTATCACAGGGGTGTCAAACTCAAATTCACAGGGGGACAAAATTAAGAAGTCGCGGGCCAAGCGCAACATTTATTGAATAACCAATGTTTTTATTGAATTAAAACTATATACACACAAGAAAAAAATAGAATGCAGGCATTTTTGAATATAGCCTAATAGAAAAATATATTGAATATCTGAATAGAAAAAATATATTGGCCTATTTTTTGCAGGTGAACTATAAAAAATGTAAATAACATTTAACAATTATCAAAATTGTAATTGTAACTACTAACAGTTAACAAACTCTCCCTCTGAGAATGGCCGTGCTGTTTGCGCGATATCCTGTGCAACAGTAAAACTCGCTTTTGCAGCATCATCACTTGTAACTTGGCTTGGGTAGTCTGCCTTGAAAGCAGACTTGCTTTCAATTCTCCCACCTTCTGTAGCTTAAGCTTCGCATCCAGATCTTTGTATTTGTCTTCATGTTTAGTTTCGTAGTGCCGTTTTATGTTGTACTCTTTAGTGACAGCTACGGTGAATCCACATACCAAGCAAACGGGTTTGTCCTTGAATAATATGAACGTATAATCGTTTTCCCACATATCTTGAAAGCTCCGATTATCAATCTTTCGCTTCGCCATTTTCGTTGATAGTTTGTCTGGTTGCATGGATACGTGTTTTGTTTATGAACAGAAAAGGCGACATTAACGATGCAACGCATTTTGGGATTTGAAGTGTTATCGATGTACAGTATGTAGGGGCTCACGTGATCCGTTGCCGAACTGAATTGTGGGCCGTCGCATCGCGTTTCTCCCGCTGCTCGCGTTGAGGAGTTCAGCTGTTGCTGCACCGACAGACGGCACCGGCCAATCAAGCCAATCTACGGACGGCACCAACCAATCACATTACGGTTTTACTTCAAGTCATTTGCATAGCTACCGTCGGGAACACCCACTGGAATGCGTTGACGGAACACAGCTGGGTGTGGGAGCCGTAATGTGGATGCGCTGAAGAGAATACTGTCGGGCCAGCTCAGATATGGATGCGTTGTATAAACTACGCGGCGGGCCACTTCTAATACAGATTGAATAATGACCTCGCGGGCCACAAATAAGCAGCCCGCGGGCCGGGCCTGAGTTTGACATCCCTGCCTTATCAGTTAATTTAGGCTTAATTAGCTGTGTTGTGTTTAATGAGGAACCTTCAATCTGCTTGAGAGGTATAAAACAAACATTGCATGTCAAGTATGACCTCACATGACCTTGACCTTTGACCCCAAGACATTAAACACCTACTAATTTTATCAAGAACTTATGGTAAGTAAGTACACCTATCTATCTATCTATCTATCTATCTATCTACACCAAGTTTGGAAAATATAATTTTACCAGTATGGGAGATATCAGCTAATATCTATATGTGATAATATACGATTTTGGCCCAATAATCATTATACCATGGTCCATTTAAAGCTGTATATCTTTTTTCTGGTACAAATATGCGCTGTAGGCACCTGGAATTCTTAATCTACATGAAATTACGGTTCGATCGATACCAAATATCCTTTTGCTGTATTTACTTCCACCTTCAACCCTAATTCGCTCAGACTATTTAGCAACAAACAAGCACTGAAATAGAGCGTGCAGCGTGCGTAATGCGATCTAGGAGCAGTGATTCGCCAAAACTCCTTTATTGCAGTCGCACACATTTCTTCTAATTTTATGTTTTAGTAACGAGTAACGAAGATGCTTAGTGGAAATATAACGGAGTAAAAGTATACATTTTATCTAGGAAATGTAGTGGAGCAAAAGTGGAAGTTGACATAAATTTAAATAGTGAAGTAAAGTACAGATACGTGAAATTTCTACTTAAGTACAGTAACGAAGTATTTGTACTCCGTTACATTACAACACTGAAGAACACCCGAACCATCCTTCTTCTCCACAACTGCCTTAACATTGTTTTCTGGTCATTTTCTAAAGCTATTGCACTGTCAATATCTTCTACAACAGACGCGATGGTGAAATCTAATATCTACCTTCTAGCATCAGCGTCTCCGTTAGGGATATCCGGGATGAAAGAAACACTTTGTAATTAAACGTCATTTACAAAGACATCGTACCATACTAAAAGCTAATATTTTGTCACTCGCAACCTACATCTATTCTCTGTTAAACACAGTTGCATTCTTAGCTCTGAACATAACCGTTCAGGAGTTCTTCTGGTCCGTAGGCCTACCGCTCTGGTTCGGGCATAGTTGCTAGTCAGGCATTGGCAACGGAGCAATGCCAGACCAAACTTCCTGACCTCAAACGATGGCGCCCCTTGTGTTTTTGCGCGGAATAAGGTGAATTTAAACCTTGTCTTTTGTCTTTGCTGGATTATTTTTGTCGGTTTGTTCAATATTCTCAATACAACCAGAATCAACTCTGCCACCCCCTCCGCTGGTGTGCAGGGTTGTATTGAAAATACAATGCAGATGGCAATTAAGATGAGGCGATTTTCTAGGCAGGTATTGACTTGGGACTAAGAATTGGGGCGAAACACTGCTGGGTGCAGAGATATCACGAAACACATCAGTACTTTCTCACTCACCACAGCACGATCAATCTCTGTGCCCAAGTAGCAGTGCTTCGCCCCAATATAGTCCCAAGTCAATATCTGCCTAGGAAATTGTCTAGTCTTAATCTGCATTGCTATTTGTACTCGTTGTGACGGAGGCCACAAGAAGTAATGAGGATTTTTTTTTGCTCACTTTTACTCACAACATTTTACAGGGTTGCCAACTTGGGTGTTAGGCTGGAGTGAGATTTTATGAAGTCATAGTGCGTGTGCGTTATATTTTTCCCTAAACCTAATTTTAAAAATGTCTGTCCCCTGACTCAGTAGACAAAATTGAAAAATAACCCCTTAAATGATGACTTCTGGCGAGTTTTGTGGAAAGAAATGGACAGATTGAGACTTATGAATGTGTGTATGAGTGTACGTGAATGTATCAGGGATGGAAATAGCCTAAAATATTTTTTTCCACCTACCATTGTGGCTGGTGGATTCCAAAGTCTACCAGCCACTAGAGATACAGTATGATACAGTACAGTATGAGATACAGTATGAACATTTGATGAAAAATCATGACCAAAATTATCACGGTTATTGATATTATTGCAATATGATTAAAATGTGCTGACTTTTTTTCTAAACCTACCATCAATGTTGGACAGAACTCATAATTGGCCTGCCCTTCATGCCCAGTAGTAACAAATCTAAAGGTAGACAGAACAGCTATAGTGTCATAAAAGTGGTGTGGCTTCTTTAAGACCCAATCCACTGGTGTGAGTTCTGGAGCCATCCAACTTTATCTAACTCTATACTATCCTACATTATCTGATATTATGTCTAGGCTATATTTAACATTTAACATTTATTATGACCGCCGCGCATATAGGTTTAGTCAGATTTTTATTTATTTTTTTCCGCATGTCCACATTTCCGTCAAGGATTCCCGAGACACTGAAAAGACCGGGGTAGACGAAACTTGGTGGGAATGTAACCCCATATGGATAGCATGGAACCATCGTTTTTTGTTTTGATCTGTAGCCCCCCGCTGGATTGTGTCGTGGAAAAACCGGTCCACTTCCGAATCCACTGAACAATTTATCACTTAACTACTTACTAATTAGCACTCTGGAACAAAGCGTCCGAAGGAGACAATGCAGACAGGAGATCTCTGAAGACTGCTGATCTTTATTCACCGTATTGCAGTGATAGTCCAGCCTAAACGATGTCCAGACCAGGTGTCAAGCAATAGGGTGATGTGAGATGTCATCAGCTGGTGCCCCCGATGAGATCTGACTAACAGGTGGCTGCGACCTATCTTTTATACTCCTTAACCTTGGGGTTGGGCCCTCTCGCCACCCTCGAAAGACACCTGTTGGCCTATCAGCATCCACCAAGGTTACGACTATTGGTGGAACCCATTGTCTCATCATGCATAAATTATATGCAAAACTGTCTCCTTCTGGGTTTTTTCCCAGATTCTGTTTTTTTCCAGTTGTAACAGGGCTTCTTATCTTGCCACCTGTTACTTGGCCTTGCTGTTACCACCATTACATCATCCAATTACATCATCCTCTCGCTCTCGACCATCTAGTTCACTGTGAACTCCTTCACCCCCTCGACCATCCAGCCAGGTGTCACTGTGAACTCCCTCACCCCACTCCTTGACTGCTGGTCTGGTCTGTTTAAGATGTGTACAGGCCTTGAAGTCTCATAATAATTGCAGTAATATCAAAGTTTATAAAAACCATACATGCATCCGTTAAGTCATAGAAATCCACCACAATTGCACCCCCCACAGTTTTCTGTGAATATCTCGAGAACCGTAGGGTTTAGGAGGACCATTTTTTTTGTATGTTGATCTCAAAGGGCCATGTCAACCCATTCCATAACCACTCATTTCATGTATAGCGCCACCTACAGTAGTTAAACACAAAAAAGTAAAAATGAGGTGTTGTAATCGCAGGTATCTGTGACCTAACATAGTCAAAACTGCACGAAATTGGAAGTGTAGGATCATTATAACACCCTCTGAATGCACGCCAAGTTTCGTGGAATTCCGTTCATGGGGGGCCACACAATAAATTAATTTATGTTACTATACACCAACTGGCCTGTAGATGGCCGGAGACAGTTTTCTGTGAATATCTCGAGAACCGTAGGGCCTAGGAGGTCCACCTTTTTTTGTATGTTGGTCTTAAGGGGGCATGTCAACCCATCCCATTATCACTTATTTCATGTATAGCGCCACCTAGTTAAAAATTAAAAAGCAAAAAATTAGGTGTTTTCATCACAATATCTCTGGCTGACATGGTCAAAACTGCACGAAATTGAAAGTGTAGGATCATTATGACACCCTCCGAATGCATGCCAAGTTTTGTGAACTTTCGTTCATGGGGGGCCTTACAATAAAATAATTTATGTGTACATTTAGTGACCGTACATCAACAAGGATTCCCGGGACACTAAAAGACCGGGGTACACGAAACTTGGTGGGCATGTAACCCCACATGGATAGCATGGAACCATCATTTTTCGTTTTGATCTGTAGCCCTGTACTGGACCCCCCGAAAGGAGGGTAGGGCAGACACAGTTTTCTGTGAATATCTTGAGAACCGTAGGGCCTAGGATGACCAATTTTTTCCGTATGTTTGCCTCCAGGGGTCATGTTAACCCATTCCATGTGCACACATGTGCATAAACAGATACACACGCACACACATACATTCACAGTAATCATACGTATGACACATACTCACACAGTAGACATATGTACGCATGCATGCACATGCACAAACACACATACGCAGGCAAACACATAAGCATGCACACACACACACACACACACACAGACACACCCACACACATAAACATAAACGTGTACACGCACACATGCACACAATTCAAGAATTTCTCAGAATTATGAACAGGCAAGATGGGGGTGGGGTTGTATAAAATCAATTTTACATGTGAAATCTATGAACTAATCATGTTTTGGTACTTGTTGTCTAGCAGATACCAGTGAGAATTGAGTGTGGATAATGCAATTTAGTGAGACAGTTAGAATCATATAGACCTTTCAGCGTGATTTATTTTTGTGGAAAAAATGTGCTGGACTGGGCGGCGGTCATATTTTGTACCGCTCTGCGGTACATCTAGTTTTCTATTTGGCCTGTTATGAAATTATGCATTGACCAATATAAGCACACTTTTTTAAGACACTTAAATACATGCATGCTTAGCATTTTGTGAAAACAAATCATTATGGCTACATCGACAAACTCTTAGCCATGAGCTGTATATCCTCTGATTTTAATATTTACACATATGTAGGTATTTAAGCACAGCTCAGTTTTAAGTTATACCTAAAGCCCAAAATTGGAGACCATATAGAAATTTGCTACCATTTCAAAACCGGATTACTCTGGAACGGCTTATTGTACAGGGTATTGCATTACACCCTTGTGTTCGGTAAGGTCTGCTGTTTATTCTGGTTTACGGTTTGACATGTGTGGAATGAAAAGTTTGAGAGATATTCCACCTATATGAATTGAAATGAGCGCAGAGCTATAGTAGCCTAATATGATTATTTCTTGAAAGTTAATTTTCTCGCGAACCGTTTATCGCAGCAAATAGCGGCTATAGCACCTTATAAAAGATGAGAAAAAGTTATTTCATGTGATGTCTGTGAGGCTACTTCGCGAGTAGTTCCTAGAGAAGAATGGGTGGCCACACTTTGTGTTGGTCTGCCTCATGTCTGAAAAGCAGCGTGTTCCGTGAAGGTGTCGCGGACCGGATTAAAATAGCCTAGTCAGCGAATCAACAATCAGAGAAAACTGCGCCGAGAACGTTGTAGGCGGATATTAGACCTACCTGCTGTTGGTCTAGACATATGTATGCCTTAAACTCGTATCCTGTCATTTAGAAACAATACTGTGGTCTAGTCATCAACAAAAAATGAACGGATTGCAAAAGAATGGATTTAGCGTGACATTTCTTGCGTGTGCTGAGAGCGTGAGATTGGTGCTGAAAGCGTGAGTGTCACGCCAGATGCGTGAAAGTTGGCAACCCTGTGTTATCCGGCAACAAAGGATTCCATTCACTATGCTAAGCTAACCTAGCGGGGACGCTGCCAGACTACGACAGTACATGTATGTACAAAAATGTTTTTACTCACTTATCTAACTCTAGGGGAGACGGCGAATAACCCAGTTTCATAAAACGGTGGCGTGTTCCTCTAACCATGTGAAGAGGGGGAAGCCAATCCCATCGATTTGGATGTGCAGTATGAATGGAGTCTTGAAACTGAAATGGTTCAAATCTTTTGTTAATAATTGAGATTCTTTCTGGTTGATTCTTCACAATGGGATATTTGAGAAAATGGATAGCAGTCTACCCTCTCCTCATTCCTAACATTGTTTATGTGTGTTTGGTTATGTGTAAACAGCAGGCTACTCACTGTATTGAACAATCTCCTGCATTTTCTCCCAGAGTCTGAACTTCAGGTTGCCCAGGTGCTTTGCCACATTGATCAGAGCTCCTGAAACGTTCTCTGGATCCTGTGTGCACTGGGCTCTGGAATAACATTCAGGAGTCAGTGCTGCTGTGGGTTTGGGTTCAGAACCACAGAGAAGAGAGAGAGACAGGAGACAGATCACTCACCTTCCCACTGTGCTCTCATAGTTCTAGAAAAATAAAGGGAATAATGTTAAATATTATTGTTCTAATTACTATTATGTCTTCTGGATATTGTGATATTGTAGCCAGAGGGGAGTGTCAGTAGAGTCTGGTCCAGCTGAAACTGCCTTCCTCTGAGTCCCATGAAGTGCCCTACACACTTAAAACAAATGGGTTGTCTCTATCTGGACACAGAGCCGTGTTAAAAAACAACACACGTTGTGTTGTTTTCAACGCAAGTTTAAGCCAGGATTAAGGCTGCCCACTGCTCCGGTGTGTGCGTGCTTGTGTGTGTGTGCCTGCGTATGTGCCTGTGTGTGTGCATGTGCATGCATGCGTACAGTATATATGTCTACTGTGTGAGTATAAGTCATATGTATGATTACTGTGAATGTATGTGTGTGCGTGTGTATCTGTTTATGCACATGTGTGCATATGGAATGGGTTAACATGACCCCTGGAGGCAAACATACGCAAAAAATTGGTCATCCTAGGCCCTACGGTTCTCAAGATATTCACAGAAAACTCTGTTGGTGTACGGTCACTAAATGTACACATAAATTATTTTATTGTAAGGCCCCCCATGAACGAAATTTGACATGCATTCGGAGGGTTTTGACCATGTCAGCCAGAGATATTGTGATGAAAACACCAAATTTTTTGCTTTTTAATTTTTAACTAGGTGGCGCAATACATGAAAAAAGTGGTAATGGGATGGGTTGACATGCCCCCTTAAGACCAACATACATAAAAAAGGTGGACCTCCTAGGCCCTACGGTTCTCGAGATATTCACAGAAAACTGTCTCCGGCCACCTACAGGCCAGTTGGTGTATAGTATCATAAATTAATTTATTGTGTGGCCCCCCATAAACATAATTCCACGAAACTTGGCGTGCATTCAGAGGGTGTCATAATGATCCTACACTTCCAATTTCGTGCAGTTTTGACTTTGTTAGGTCACAGATACCTGCGAATACAACACCTCATTTTTACTTTTTTGTGTTTAATTAGGTGGCGCTATACATTAAATGAGTGGTTATGGCATGGGTTGACATGGCCCCTTGAGATCAACATACAAAAAAAATGGTCCTCCTAAACCTTACGGTTCTCGAGATATTCACAGAAAACTGTGTCTGCCCTACCCTCCTTTTGGGGGGTGCAGTCCAGCGGGGGGGCTACAGATCAAAACAAAAAACGATGGTTCCATGCTATCCATATGGGGTTACATGCCCACCAAGTTTCGTCTACCCCGGTCTTTCAGTGTCCCGGGAATCCTTGACGGAAATTTGGACATGCGAAAAAGAAAAAAAAAAAATCTGACTAAACCTATATGACCGCCGCTTCGCTGCGCGGCGGTCATAATAAGACTGATTAAGCAAGGTGCATTATCATAATGTACTTTTTTCTAGCATTGGCCTATTTATGGAAAATGTGTTGGAGTGGACAACAAACTGTTCAGGTTGTCTGTGAATGGACCTGTGTATCAGTGTTGGCTTTACACAATTTATTGCCATTATTAAAATAGGCTATCCTAATCTTAAAAACTTTTTGAGTAGTTTTCATATAGTAGTTTTGATTCCCAAGTGCCACCCCAATAAAAAGTCTGGACCCAGCTGGCCCCCCCTATAAAATAATTCTGGCTACGAATAAGAACCAGCTGTTCTTACCTAAAGGTCAGCTGTTCTTACCTGCATGGTGTCAGTAATTCACACCTGGGGTCAGTAATTCTAACCTGGGGTCAGTGGGTGTTTCAGGACTTCATCATCAGATGACCTGACTGAGGTTGGTGAGGCCCCAGCCTGTGTCCATCACATGTGTTGGGTCTGTCAGTGTCCAGGTGAGCAGTGTCCATACTGCGCTGTGTCCAGGTGAGCAGTGTCCATACTGCGCTGTGTCCAGGTGAGCAATGTCCATACTGCGCTGTGTCCAGGTGAGCAGTGAGCAGCACCTGTGTCCAGGTAGCGCTGCCCTACCTCACCCTAGTCTCTCACCTGGTGACCCCCAGCTGCCTCTGTGTGTGCAGGGATGGATTACTGCACGGGCCTACCGGGCCCAGGCCCAGGGGCCCAAGGGGTCAGGGGGCCCTAAAGCCCAAGCCTTTGCATGGAATCATTGCCTCAGTATCAACAAATCAGGATGTACTGTAGGCTATGAATCTGATTGAATTAAAGTATTGGCCATCCCCAAAATGCACCAGAATACAGGAAATCACATCAAACAAATTAAAAATGTTCTGGGGGAAGACCCCCAAACCCCCCCTCTCACATGAGTGACAATTAGTGGGGGGCCCTTAATACATCTGGGCCCAGGGGCCCGAAAGTTCATAATCCGCCCATGTGTGTGTGTCCAGCTGGATGACCTTTGACCTGCAGGCTCCTGTGATGACCAGCATGCTGTGGGCCCTGCAGACACTGATACACTACCAGATTAAGTCAATATTTATATTACTAAGGTAGAGGTGCGCACGTCCAAAACGCAGGTGCAGGACAAAAGGGTCAGACAATCAAAAAACAAAATTGAATGTCCGCACACTTGCTCCCGTTTTGCTTTTTCTTTAATTTCACCAAGTGAACGTTTTCGAGCTACACGCTCTTCATCAGACTTGAATCAAGATAGACACACGTCATACTTATTAGGTAGAAAGGGTCACATGGTACATCAATCAAGTTCTAATTGGAAGGCACACCCACTGCAGAGAGGTGCATCCCAAAGTACCAATAGACATCCACAAATATTTTTCACCACACTACACCAGTCTCTACCAAATATACAAAAAATACAGAAAATATATACATATACACATATATACATACATACAAACATAAACACATATTTTGAAGTTCTTTCTAAAACACGTCTTAGAGTGTACAAAGAAGTCTATTCAGAGTACTTGACATAGCATCAGGCCCTATGGCTATCATCATTTCAAGTAAGCATGATAAGGTGTATATAATCACAAGGTTACTATTTTTATCCAGGAGACTACAATACAGCATCATGTTAAAAAACTTTTGCTAGTGAGTTTGTGAACTCTTTACTCACTTCTAAAGGGCAAAGGGCAAACAGAAGAACACGAAACAGAAGTACCATTATTTAAAGATTTTCAGTTAGCAACCACATAGTCATTAAAATAGTTACAGGGACGGTCTGATATTAAAGTCCTCATTCATACCCCTTGGTGCCATAGTGTCCAGTGTGTAAATCCAATATAGTTCACGTTTGAGAAGTAAGTTGTCAATATTGCCCCCCCTCCTGGGCATTTTTATCATCTCAATTCCCATATATTTAAGGGCAGACACATTATGACGGGCCTCTTTAAAATGGGCTGCCACTGAACTTTTCATGTCCATGTTGCGTATTGCACATCTGTGCTCTGCTATCCTAGTCTTAAGTGCCCTTGTGGTCTTCCCCACGTAGGCCAAGCCACATGGGCACTTAAGCATATAGATCACATTTTTTGTTAAACAGGATATGATACCCTTGATGTGAATTTTTTTACCAGTATGGGGGTGATTAAAAAAGTGAGTTTTACTAGTGAAGTTACATTGTTGGCAGTTTCCACATTTATAGTTGCCTGGTTGAATGTTACTCAGAAAGTGTGTGGGGGGAGGAAGAGGGGGTAAATCCGCCCTCACCAGCATGTTCCGAAGGTTTGGTTGTCTTTTGTAGACCACACGCAGTGGTTTGGGGAAAATCTTTTTTAAACATGGGTCAGAGTCAATGATGTGCCAATGTCTTTTTACACTCTGTTCAATGTCCCTGGCAATTGGGGAGTACTGTACACAACATGATATTCTTGATTCCATGTTTTTATTATTTTTTGTTCTCCTATTCTAGCATTGATCTTGGGACATGTTTTTAAAACGATCAGCAGCTTCTCCAATCCATTGATCCTTGTAGCCCCTTTCTTTGAACCTTTTTTTTTTAAATGGTTGATTGAGATTGATAGCCGTCCTCCGAGCTACAGATTCTCCTGATTCTACTGAACTGGGAGATTGGAAGGTTTTTCTTTAAGGATGTCGGGTGGTACGATTCCCCATGTAGCAAAGAGTTTCTATCTGTTCATTTTTGTTTTATCCACGGACATAGTAAATCTCAGATATTGGTTGTTCTCACCCATGTATGTATGGAATGCTTGTAGCTCGTTCTCATCACCATCCCATATGAAAAAGATGTCGTCTACGTCATCAATTTGTCTGGTAAGACAATCTCGGACACTTGCATTTCAGCCCTTTCAAAAGGCTTATCTTTTGTCCCAACAACCCAATGTAATGATTTTAACACGCACATTGATATGCAACGATTTTTTCGTAACCTGAGACTAAAAGAGTTCTTCAATAATAAAGTTTTCTCAACCAAGGACGATATGCCAACTGTAGGCCTAACTAGTGTTGGACTTGACATTCTTCCACAGCCCAGGGGGGCAGCGGATATGATGACTTCCACACTGCACACGCCCGTCGAAACGGAAACTTTACAAGCACTTCAAAGTGAACAGACCCTCACTGAAGCAAGAACTCGATTCAGAGGTAAATCATATTTTATACCTCCAAAACACAGAAATCCCTCCCTGGATACATATTGCAGGTTAGTTGAGCAGGAGGTAACAACTGCTATACGTAATAAAAAGTAATATAAAGTTGGGAATAACCTAACCTCGAAGCAAAGACAAGAATTGAAAACTTTACAAAAAGATGGGGAACTAATTATTCAAAATGCAGACAAAGGTGGCGCAATTGTCATTTTAAAACGAATTTCATATGAGAGAGAAATACACACCCAATTGAAAAACACCAAATTTTACAGGAAGTTGGACTCTAATCCCACTCTGAGTTTCAAGAATCATGTGCATGAGAAATTAAACCAGTTAATGAAAATGGGACATATAACCAAAAATGAATATGCATATATGAAAGTGGATTGCCCCATTACTCCAGTGTTTTACACCTTACCTAAAATCCACAAGCACTGCTTCAGGCCACCCGTGTACTCTCCCCTTATTAGACATTCTCTGGTTGATTACACCACTGCTGTATCTCTTTACGGGCTGCTGCTTGCAGACCCAGTGCGTTGTACGGCCAAGGTAAGTGCCTTATTGTATTGTATTGTGTTGTATTGCATTGTGTTTTTCTGTGGTAGGCTATGGCGGCACACTACTGCAGAGTCTGTAGGGCCACGATGGCCCCCAATGACGGGCATAGAGAGTGTCCCGCTTGCCTTGGGGCCGCCCACCTCCTGGAGGATGTCGACAGCCCCTGCAGCGCAGCCTGTGACCTTCCTAGGGAGGAACGGCTCCGCCGGGCTGACCAGGCATGTGGCCACGTGCGTGGACGGGACAGGCGGCGCTCACCCGACCGACCATCCCACTCTCATAGGCATGGTCGTAACCATACGCACAAGCGTAAACGGCAACATGAGTCCCCTTCCAGGCATGATCAGGTGGAGGTCCCTGGACCTGCTAAGCGCTCGGCTCCAGCTGCCGTGACCGAGGGTAATGGCACGGAGTCGCTTCAGATTCTCTCAGCTCTCCAGGCTCTGGCTAGGAGGATGGACAGGCTGGAGGGTCTCCAGGGCACGTCATCCCCTTCTCTGCCCCCTGGCCAGGAAGGTCTCTCCCCATCCAGGCCTGAGAGCCATGGTGCGGATGTTGATCTGGGTGATGTGGATGTGCTGTCGCTCCATGCCCCTCGTTCTACGATCGATGACGTAAGCGGGGACGGCCTCCTGGATGAGCTACATTCAGACATGCTGGAGCCAACTGATGAATCCACGGTGCCAGGGGAGGTCCCCGTCGGCTCCTTGATGTCACGGGTGTTGAGTGCCTCCAAGATCCTGGGTCTTCAGGCCCCTATGCCAGACATGGCTTCCCTTGGGGGCGTCTGGGAAGGCGTCTCGCACAGCAGCCCACCACCCTGTATACCCGTGGCAGAGGATTACACGAAGGTGCTGCGGACGGCATGGGGTAAGTCGCTACAGCGCAATTCAATCCAGGTTGCCGTCAGCTGTCCAGCAGTCCATCGCCGCCTGGACTTCCCTGGGGCCTGCCAATGCATCTCCCAATCCACGCTGCCCGCGTAAGGAGTGTGCCAAGACGGACCGTCTCATCAGTCACTGCTTTGACGCATCAGCACGGGCAGCCCGTATGGGCAACGCCCTGGCTATCACTCTGGCGGCTCTGCGAAAAACGATGAGCCCGGAGGACCATGATGCAAGGGCCCTGGTGGATGCCGCACTGTCAGCCCACTCCCAGCTGACGCGTGATGTGGGGAGTGCTATGGCCTCTGCGGTGCTGTGCCGTAGACAGGTGTGGCTTGCCCAAACCTCTCTCCCTGATGCCATCACGACAGACCTGTTAGGTCTCCCCGTGGTGCCTGGGCATGTGTTCCATCCAGACTCCCAGGGGGTACTGGACAGAGTGGAACAGGCTGGCGCTTCTAGAGAAACTGGTCAGCGTGTGTGCCACAGGCGGGCTCCGGTTCCCCACAGGGCTGCATCAGGTAAGTATGGGCGGTGGCAGCCCGCCCGAACACCACAGGTAAATATCAACTATGCTGCCCCACGGGACCGGCGCTTTCGTGCACCAGACCAGAGCTCAGCCCCAACTCAGTGGCCCAGAGGACAGCAAAGACCTCGACGGGGCGCAGGCAGAGGTGCAGGCCGCGGTGGCGGTCCTGCCTAGGGATCCGGGGCTGCCCGTCGATTGCCCTTCCCAGCTGTCCAGGACCTCCTGGGAAGGGATTGTGCCAGACTCTTGGGTTGTGGCTACGGTGACTCATGGTTACCGCCTACAGTTTCGACGGCGGCCCCCTACGTTTTCAGGGGTCAAGATGACGTCTGTGAAAGACCCCCTTTTAAATTCCGTGCTTGTCAAGGAGGTCCAGGAGTTGCTTCTGAAAGGGGCCATCTCAGAAGTACCGCTGCACGCACGGCACACTGGGTTTTATTCCAAATATTTTATTGTGCCCAAAAAAGACGGAGGTTACCGGCCGGTCCTCGACCTCAGGCCCTTGAACCAGTACCTCAAGGTGCTGCCATTCAAAATGGTCCACGTTGGAATAGTGATTCGTTCTATCCAGGAAGGGGAGTGGTTTACGTCTCTGGATCTAAAAGACGCGTACTTCCACGTCCCTATCTGCCCAGCACACAGGTCCTTCCTCCGCTTCGCCTTCCAAGGCAGGGTGTTCCAGTTTCAGGTCCTCCCATTTGGCCTTTCACTGGCCCCCAGAATTTTTACTCGCGTGATGGCAGCCGCACTAGCCCCCCTGCAGGTCCAGGGCCTAAAGATCCTACCGTACCTGGACGACTGGCTAATTTGTGCCCCATCTCAGGTGCAGGTGGTGCACGACTCCGACATGGTTCTGACCCATATCCAGGCCCTGGGTTTCACGGTCAACTGGAAAAAGAGCAACTTGCAGCCCTGCCAGCAGGCGGATTTCCTTGGTGTCCTCCTCGACTCGGTCAGCATGACGGCGTCTCTCACTCCACGGAGGGCAGACAGCTTGACCGAGGCTCTGTCAGGCTTTCGGCTGGGCAGACTGGTCACCGCCCACAAAGTCCAGAGGCTGTTGGGCTTAATGGCCACGGCAGCTGCGGTACTGCCATTGGGCCTGCTGAAGGCACGCCCCCTGCAGTGTTGATTCAATGCCTTTCAGCTCCACGCGAGAGACGACAGGCATGTGAAGTTGCGGGTGTCTCCTGCTTGCATCCGAGCCCTGCGTCTTTGGAGGGAGGAGGGAGGTTCTTACTCCAGGGTGTTCCACTGGGGGGCCTTCCTCATAAGAGGCAAGTCATCTCGACAGACGCTTCTCTAACAGGCTGGGGAGCTGTCTGGGAAGGGCTGTCAGCGAGGGGGCGTGTGGCCTCCCTCCTGGACGTCAGAGCACATCAACGTCCTCGAGCTGAAGGCCATCCATCTCGCCCTGCAGAGGTTCCTGCCAGGGTTGCGAAGCCAACATGTTCTGGTGAGGTCAGACAGCAAGACCTCGGCGGTGTATCATGTCAATCACCAAGGCGGCACAAGGTCCTGGCGGTGCCTCCAGGTGGCGGAGGAGTTGCTGTCATGGGCATGGCCGCGTCTGGCTTCAGTGAGGGCAGTACACGTTCCAAGCGTGGAGAACAGGGCGGCCGACATTCTCTCCAGGACCGGGCCACTCCCGGGGGAATGGAGATTGAACCCAGAGGTGGTCAGCCAGGTCTGGGCTCAGTATGGTACTGCACAAGTGTACCTGTTTGCGTCGGCAGAAACGACTCACTGCCCAGAGTGGTACTCTCTCGTGGGACAGGGAGGCAGTTTGGGCCTGGATGCTCTGTCACAAGACTGGCCGACAGGCTTGTTGTACGCTTTTCCTCCATCCCCTCTTGTACCTCAGGTCCTGCGGAGGATCAGGGAGGGCCAACACACAGTTCTGCTGGTTGCTCCACGGTGGCCGGCGAGGCCTTGGTTCCCAGACCTTCTCCGGCTCCTGCGGGGTCAGCCATGGCAGTTACCCTGCCGGGCGGATCTTCTGTCACAAGCAGACGGGCAGATCTGGCATACGAACCCAGGTGCCCTGCGCCTGTGGGTTTGGCCCCTGCAGAGTCCGTCATTGAACAGTTAGCTGAGTCTGTGCAGGAGACTCTGAACAACGCCAGGGCTCCTTCTACTAGAGCTTGCTATGCACTCAGGTGGAGGACCTTTTCGGATTGGTGTGCCAGCTTGGGTCTTGAGCCAGCGGTTTGCCCTGTGCCACAAGTTTTGCGCTTTTTGCAGTCCTATTTGGATCAAGGCAAGGCGGTCAGTACTGTGAAGGTTTATGCCTCGGCCATTTCAGCCTTTCACCAGGGTGCGGATAACAGGCCCTTGGGTAGGCATCCACTGATTGGTCAGTTTTTAAAAGGGGCCCGCCGGTTGCGTCCAGTTCGCACTTTGCGGGCACCAAACTGGGATTTGCCCACTGTTTTAATGTCACTTACTGAAGGCCCGTATGAGCCCATTTTAGATGCAGATCTGCGATCTTTGTCTCTTAAAACTTGCTTTCTCCTGGCTCTTTGTTCGGTCATGCGCGTCGAGGAGCTGTGCGCCCTCTCCATCAGCGAAGACTGCCTAAGGTGGCAGGCAGGGGGCACTGGCGTGTCACTTTGGCCTAATCCAGCCTTCCTGCCTAAGGTTCTAAATCAGCAGTCTATCAACCAGGTTCTGGAGCTGACCCAATTCCAGCCGTCTGCTGCCTCACAGGCAGAGCGCGACAAGTTGCTCACTCTGTGCCCAGTCAGGGCTTTGAGAGCTTATCTGGCCCGTACGCAGTCGTTGAGGAGGGAACACACTCAACTTATTTGGGGCGGCGAAGCAGGGACTACCGCTTTCCAAACAGCGGCTGTCGCATTGGCTGGTTGAGGTTATTTCCCATGCCTACCGGGCTCTGGGAATGCCGGTCCCTTCGGGTACAAGGGCTCACTCCACCAGGAGTATGGCTACGTCTTGGGCTGCCCTTAAGGGGGTACCAGCAAGCGATATCTGTGCAGCGGCTTCATGGGCGACGCCTTGCACTTTTACCAGGTTTTATAGGGTGGACGTCACTCGCCCAGCTCCGGTTGGCGACGCTGCCCTCATGTCCGTGACCGAGCGAGGTTTTAATGGTTAGCTTAGAGCTCCTCGCGATTTTTTTGGTATGTGTCATCCCTTTTTTAGACCGTAGTGACGGTCAGAGTGAGGTCGAAACAGATCGTAAGTTACGCATGTAACTATGGATCTGTGAGACCGAGGGATGACCATCACTATCCTTGTCGCTCGGACCATCCTGAGGCGCTCAAGGTAGGAGACTGAACCGGGAGCAATCTCCGCTATTTACAAGCTCGAGTCGTTCTGCTTCCGGAGGTCATGGGCATGACTTTGTTGACATATGGTCTCGGTGATAGGCAGAACGAAGGTGATCATTCCTTTTTTAGACCGTAGTGACGGTCATCCCTCGGTCTCACAGATCCATAGTTACATGCGTAACTTATGGTTTCTGAACTGGTTGCATTTCCATCTGTGGTTCCACATGAGGGCGCTCGTCCACGAGTGCAGAATGCATGGAGGTCTATGGAGCTGTACCCCTCAAAATCCACTTTTTTTTGGGATATAAGTAATTTGAGTATTGTATTCGAAAGGGGAGGCAAAGAAAATACACTTAGTTGAGTATTATATTTTTTAAAGTCACTTAATTGTTCTAAAAAGTAGGGATGCACGATATATCGGCGGCCGATATATTATTAGCCGATAAGTGAAAAAATGTAAATATTATTATCGGTCCGATAACAGAATTCTGGCCGATAATTTGCGCCGATATTTTTTAAAGTCCTAATTTAGGCCTACGTAAGGTCCGTCTGGCTACACTGAGCTACTTGAGCTTGGTTGGCTATACTTTTTCCTCAATATAATGTCAGTGGTGTGAATGTATTTCACCACTCTAACAAAATCTGTGGATATGCGTTCATTTGGGAATCTGTGCATCTCAAAATCCTCTCGTGAATGATCCGCCATTTAACCTTAACAGAGCGGAGCTCAGCCCTATCTAGAGCCGTCTTGTGCTGGTGTGTTTGCACTTTACCGCGCTGGTCGGGTAAACAAATAAACAAACTCGTTAGTGGGACGAGTACAAGTAGGCCTAGTTCTAAGTTGTGTTTTAGTATTATATTTGCATTACTTTAGCTTGGGTTTTGTATTATTACCTAGAAATATGCTAACCATTCGTGCTTCAAGTCCAGACAGGTCATCATAATAAGTTATTAAAACCTTCGGGGCTAACTCCTTTCATTTCTGCTGCAGCAGGCTGTGCGCAACAGAGTAGACGGACATAAGATACAGTCTGAGGAGTTGCAGCTTTATTCAGTTACCCGCAGTTGAAACTAAACCTAAGTTTCCCTCACAAACTCTGATTTGGTCGCTATACTGTAGCTTATTCCAAGCTGAGCCGTTTATGAGCGTTTAGTCCTAAATGAAAACGCCACTCAGTCCTAAATGAAAGCCACTCACTCGCAATTCACTGACGTCAGGTTCACTTAAAGGAGCCACACATACTGTAGGGCTAGGCTACTGTTATGTTGACTGCTGTACTATTGAGGACTATTATGAGTTATGTCCATCATTTGGTGGTAGGTAAAATTACTACAATAAAATTATGCTTATTAAATGCTTTCCCGAAATCACTTTTCACAATTTTTTTTCAAGAGTAATATTATCGGTTATCGTATCGGTATCGGCCACAACAAACCAATAAATATCGGTTATCGTTATCGGCCCTAAAATTCCATATCGTTGCATCTCTCTCATTAGCACAATGCTAGCATGTTATGGGCAACAACGACCCAACCTGTAAGAAATCAAAAGGACATAAGTACTCGTTCATTTAACTTTTGACCTATAACCCATGTTGAAGTTATACAAACTACGATCAAATCTGAGATTTGTCAATGACAATCAGGTAAAAAGAGACAAATTTAGCCGTCTAGCTCCATTGACTCCCATTCATTCTGCACTCATGGCGATCGCCGCCAGTGGAACTCTGGTGGAACTGCATCCAAAATTTGGTACAATGGGACTTAATACGGAGTGGCCAGGCTCTCCGTAGACGGGCTCTGGCTCAACATTACTCCTGTAGAACTCGTCAGGCATGAGGACTTTTCTGGGGGAAATATCAAGGAAGAGTTACATTGCTTCTGTTCAGAACCTTACAGACGTTGGGATAAGTTTGCAGATTGATGACTAAAACACAAACCTTAAGAGTCATTAGATTGACCAGATTTGTGAAAGTGAAAGTCATACCCAGAGGGGAGCTTTTACTTGGATTGCATTTATTCTTTGAAAATGGCCTCTAAACTAGAAGAGGAGTTCTCTTGTCCTGTGTGCACTGAGATCTTCAAGGATCCTGTCATCCTGACCTGCAGTCACAGCATCTGTAAAGTCTGTCTGCAGCAGTTCTGGGACACCAAAGGATCCAGAGAATGTCCAGTCTGCAGGAATACATCGCTGAAAGATTCTCCCCTCCCAAATCTGACTTTAAAGAACCTGTGTGAGGTTTACTTACAAGAGAGATCATACGGACGCACTCTGCAAAGAGCATAAAAGAAAACTGGAGCTCTTCTGCCAAGAAGTTTGTGTGTCTGTGCTCAAAATTACACAAACATCACAACTTCAGTCCTACTGTGGAAGCAGCCTGTGAGATGAAGGTAAGGCCTTTTGTATCAGTATAGCAGCACCTACTTGCTTGTCCTTCTATAGAGTAGATACTGCTGCTCACTATAACTGTACACATACAGATTACACTTACTGTTGAGCCCTAATGAAGCACTCACAGTTTTAACATTATGGGATGTGTGCACCTCAAGCCCATACTGTACATAGAAAATTACATGTTTGTTATGTGTCTCACAGTATCCTTACAAACGTGTGCACATATGTGATTAATAACATGCGGTTGTTTGATAATGGGGTGAGTTTGCTAAAGTGATGTGATCATTTCAGGAGGAGCTCAAGGCCAAGCTGCAGCCTCTACAGGAGAAGCTGAAGGAGTTTGAGGAAGCTAAAGTGACCTGTGAGGAAACCGCTAAACACATTAAGGTCAGTGTGATCTGCTGTCATGGCTGAGAGTTCAGTGTTTATAAGGGATGGATAATTCATCCATGGATGCTTCTCTGTCAGTCATTTCATAATGACTGTAGCCTTGGCCAGGGGATCATGTTGTCAGATGGTCCCCAGCAATCGTCAGGCGCTTTGTTTCCTTCCTCTCTGCCACCTCCCCAAATCTGCACACAGTATAGTAATATTAGCCTAGCTATTACATTTCTGCACACAACAAAGTAATATTAGTTACATTTCTGCACACAACAAAGTAATATTAGCTATTACATTTCTGCACACAACAAAGTAATATTAGTTACATTACTGGACACAACAAAGTAATATTAGTTACATTACTGGACACAACAAAGTAATATTAGCTATTACATTTCTGCACATGCAGTGAAGCGGGAGTAGAGTTTCAGATTTTAGTTGTTGACTACTCCACCTAGAGGAGTTATGCTCCCCTAGGAATTAAATGGTGAGGTGGTGTGCTTAAATGCAGCCTGGGCACACACTTCCTCGCTATCAGATTTGTAGACACACAGGTTCGTTGCAATTATGAGACAGAGACAGAATTCTATAAACCAATAATTACGTGTTTTTATTGTATTTCAAGAACACATCAACCTGAAGAGAATGACATACGGTCATTTTATTTTGGACAAGACAGAACAATTCACATTAGGGATACTCCCATAGACAGGACAAAACAAATACTTAAACACATGGAGTGGGGCTTACCCAGGGGAGGCAGGCTATCTGGACTGGGGTCAACAGGACCACACGTGGAACTCTGGATACACCACAACCACCCAGGTGCACGCTACACTGGGAATGCACACAGTAAAACACACACATGAAAAATAGACACCCACCACAAGGTGACAAGCCTCCCTGCAGTAAAGCCCCAACTTCGGTAACAAAAAAAAAAGAAACAATGAAAGACACAATCACACCAATGGGTCAAGAAACCGGTCTAAGTCATGAGGAGCCAACAGACGCTCTCACCGTCTGAGGGGCAGTGAAACAAAGGTGTAAGTAAGCTTACAGTTAGAGTAAACACAGCATGCACAACAGCAACAGAACCAAAACCCAACAGGGGCACCACAAAAGCGCCTTAACCACTCACAGCAGACTTTGTGACAAATACTGTACAGACACATGCCCATGCAATAGACGACACTTGCCACTGGTGAGACATATAATGAACAAGATAACAAAGAAATAAACAAACTAAACACAACGCCAATGACGCGCTGACCTTTTCCCACAGACAAAGACAGAAATAAAACCATACAAATAACACATACACAGGCCCGCATGAACACACAAGAGGAGGGTTACTGTAAGAAGCCTGTGCCAGCACGCACAGTAGGCTCGCCTAGATTAGGCCTACTGCTAATGGCCTCACGTCGCGGACAGACGGCATACTAAATAAAACAAAACAAAATCAGAGAGACAAAACAGCAGCACAAGTATTAGCTGGTGAAAATAGAGATCCACTCCAATGGATGTAGCCAGCGTACAACCACAACAGCTGATGAAATGCGATTTCCCTGCGACAGTGGACGCGTATTGAACTGGGTGGCCAATCGGACCATGAAACCAGCAGAAGACAACAAAACCCACACACTCCTTAGCTCACGAATCGCTAACTGAGTCACAACGATCAATCGCTCGACTCCCAACTCCTGCAGCACCACTCCCAACCATGGGTCCCTTCTGCAGAAGACCACGGATATCCACGAGCTGCTAACCACAGGAGCACAGAATGAGAAGGAGCAAACGAGGGCACAAAACTAGAGACAGACAAACAATCCCAACCTAGTCCTGCCGCCTCCCAGGCCATGTCTGACACCACACTTATAAAGCAAGCATCAGCCTCTTTGATAATTACTACCCATCCGGCATCCGGTGTGGCACCGATGTGGTGGGTTGGCTTAAAGGCACAGGCACTCCATTTCAACCTATTACACACACAACAAAGTAATATTAGTTACATTACTGGACACAACAAAGTAATATTAGCTATTACATTACTGCACACAACAAAGTATTATTAGCTATTACATTTCTGCACACACCAAAGTAATATTAGTTACATTACTGCAACCAACAAAGTATTATTAGCTATTACATTACTGAACACAACAACGAAGTCATGTTAGATATTACATTACTGCAGACAACAACGAAGTCATGTTAGATATTACATTACTGCACACAACAACGAAGTCATGTTAGATATTACATTACTGAACACAACAACGAAGTCATGTTAGATATTACAGTACTGCACACAACAACAAAGTCATATTAGCTATCACATTACTGCACACAACAACAAAGTCATAGATAGATAGATAGATACTTTATTGATCCTCAGGGGAAATTCAACGTCTCAGTAGCATACAGACAACACACACACATTCACTAACAGCAGAAAAAGTAATTAAAGTATATAATATAAAAACACAACTAAGCAATAAGGACAGTAGAAGATAAAGAATATACTAAATATACTAAAATACAAATTATACTAACACTTAATCTAAATCAATTCTAAAAACAGTATCCACATAGTGGTGATTAATCAATCCAGAGGCGCTTGCAATGACTGAGGCAGGGACATGTCATTGCACAAAATATGTTAGATATCACATTACTGCACACAACAAAGTAATATTATTAGCTATCACATTACTGCACACAACAACGAATTCATGTTAGATATTACATTACTGCACACACCAAAGTCATATTATTAGCTATCACATTACTGCACACAACAACGAGGTCATGTTAGCTATTACAGTACTGCACACAACAAAGTAATATTAGATATCACATTACTGCACACAACAAAGTCATAGTAGCTATTACAGTTTTTCTCACTCACTTTGGCGCATTTCTCAGAATTAAAATTCACAAAGCTGATTGTTCAAACTCCCAAACATCTTAGCACTTGTGTACATCATAAAACAATTTCTCCAAATCCTGAATCAACAGCAAATGCTTTAGTACATCAATGCAACTTTGTGTACAAATGTCTGCTGTTTTTTATATTTTCAACTGCTAATGTCATGTTGGTCAAAATACTGATATACTGATTCCATGCTAAATAGCCCTACCCCATAAAACAAATAGGCCTTATTTTATTGCTTGAGTCATTTCATGCAAAAGTGTTGAACTACCATAGTTGTCATAACTAGTTGTCATAATCTGTCAAGCATATGTGGCCTGACAGACAGGATATATACAGTAGAAAGATTTACCTTCACAGCACAGCTGACTACAGTGGTGCACAACAGCTCCACTCTGGTGCAAAACTCCACTCTGGTGCACAGCAGCTCCACTCTGGTGCACAACAGCTTCACTTTGGTGCAAAACTCCACTCTGGTGCACAGCAGCTCCACTCTGGTGCACAACAGCTTCACTCTGGTGCAAAACTCCACTCTGGTGCACAGCAGCTCCACTCTGGTGCAAAACTCCACTCTGGTGCACAGGAGCTCGTATTGTACATGTGCCATATTCCCTGTGCACAATGCTGTAAAAGGTTTTGTTTTCTTCAGACTGTAACAATATCTGTCATCAAATTGCAGTACCAACAGTACAGCACACAGGACAGTAAAAACGTTGAAACATCCAATCTCTTGCAGTCAATCCCCCCACACAATAATACTTACAGAGTCAACTGGGTAACACTTTAGGGTACATGGATTATCATGAATTCATGCATGAATTAATTCATGATTTATGTATTACTTCATTCCTTAATATCTCATGAACCATCAGAAATTGACATCAGTTCATAGTCTATTATTCGTGACCTCATACATGAACAGCACATCACCTAAAGCATTAGGTACGGTGGGCACATCATTATGAATTATGATTTATTATGCATGATCATGATTATTTCTTTTTCTGCCAAAAATTTGGTAACCACTGCTCAAATTCGGATTTGAACACAACTTTGCAGTTCTCTGAACACATGTTATTAGTTTTTCTCAATTGCTTTTACCTGCTTCAGTAAACTCGAATCCACTTGGTCTTCATGACTACTTTCTTTGCACAGCAGAAGTCTCTTGCTCTTGTTCACACATTTTTATTGTGTTCACACATTTCTCACACCCTTTTGCAAAACAGTTAACACAGGTGTCATTCAAAAGCCCCAAATTATATTGGTTTTCCCATGCTAAACAAAGGGAAAACATCTTTCAGTCCTTCCAGGATTTCGCGAGGATTTTTTGAGATTGTTGCGATCTAAAATGCCTGATTTCGCGACAACTTTTCTAAAAAATTGCGATGGAAGTTGCGGTGTTTTTAGCTGTTTGTTGCGAAGAAATTGCAAGGAGGAAGTGACATTTTTTTTTTTTATTATTATTTTTTATTTGAAGGCAATTAAGGTTTGTAAGACGAAAAGCACACTGATCATCTTGATGCTTATTAAAAAGGATAAGTAAAGGTATATAGTAAGGGTTACAGAAAATCAAGGTAGGCCTACTTTATTTGTGTAAATACTTTGACTGGGGTAATTCACAAAGCAGTATAACCTTTCGTAGAACTGTCCAAAAAAGACAGCCCCCTAAAAAGATGGCATCATGTCATGTTTCAATACATTTATATATGTTGTAATTCATATTAAGTTCATATATTTGTAATAATTCATATTCTGTGACTTGCATAATTACTAATAGCCAACTAAGTATCTAGTAATTTTATATTGATTTAAACTATTAGACTACACTTTTCTTTAATGTTATTACATTGGTGGTGTGTACGTCTAATTGACTGCCTGCCACTTTAAGGACGTGAGAGTAGCGTAATTACATTTCTAAGTGGATTGGAAGGCTTGCATCTCACTGTGTTCGGCTATGAGTGGAAATAACTTTTTGCATTGTGCATTACGATATGTGGATGGAATTCGGGATGTTTCTATGTCATTAGTTAAAATAAATGTTAAAAAATAACTCGAATGAACGCATTCTTGGATCACAGAAGAGGTAAATGTCTTGCAATGTTATTCATTTCTATGATTTTGGTAGCACTACACAACTGAGCCCACAAGCTAGCAAACATGACACGAGCTAAAAGACATCTCCAGGTGTAAACGTTTGCCAATGGGTTGCATACTGTAGCCTACTCAAATGTCAGTAAAAGTAGGCCTTAATTAACTTACTTTCATAGCCTAGGTAGGTTAGCAACACCAGGTTGAGAGATGCGCAAGTAAAGCAGATCATTAACGTTAGCCTTCTATTTATTGTCATTAAAACGGCAGAGGAGTGAACATAGGGCAGTCTCTGTGTCTGCAGAAGTGAGTGTGGCATCTGACTTAATATTCTGCACGAGGGACTTTTGTGGTAGGTGAAATTTTTACGGGGAAACCATGATGATTGGTCAAATTTGCGATGTTTGGATAAAATGGCGAGGTCGCCCAGAATTCACGAGGATTTGCTGAATTTGTGTTAATTGTTGCGATCGCAACATCGCGAATTCCTGGAGGGACTGATCTTTTCACAAGTGGTATAGATTCCTTGCATAAGTCTGAATCTCTGATACACCTGTGTGAAACTCCTTTGCACAATTCTTCAATCAGCAATCATTCATTATACTGTACATAAGAGATGTCTGTTCTGTGTTGCTATTTGCAAGTATGGATCTAATGCACATTTAGACAAAGTATTGTATTGCCTATTTGGTGGAGAAAACAGTACAAAAGGTGTTTACTGTAGGTCTATTTTGATGAAAAATTACAAGTTATATCTCCATGAAATTTACTGTATCTTGCTAGGTATTTACTGTATGTCTTACTTGTCAATGGCAGTTACATCTTGGGAGGAATGAATAAATTATTTTTTTATTCAGTACATTTTGTCTTTTCACAATTTTTTCTGATACCAGAAAAATGAGAAAGTACTGGAACAGACATAGCAAAAATGCTCATTTTGAGAACTAGATTTTGCATTTTGTTGTCCAGAGTGGAATGATTGATTAAAGAGTGTTTTTGAATTGGCGACAAGTTGTAGTGTTTGAAGGCAAGATTTGCTTTTGCTGCATGTTTATGCATATGGTCAGAAAACACCATTACCATGCATTGTTTTTTTAAGCAGGTCTTTGCTGGAAGGACAATAAAATACAGGATGATGTCTATGTGATCAGAGGCAATGTAGAAGCATTGTTAGAAAGGATGTCTAGCTTCTCACTGAGAATATTGAACAGAAAAGAAACAGTCAACGCAATAGAACACTCAGCAGAAAGATTTCAGAATCTGTTCAAAGAATATGAAGGACTTTTTAAAGGACTAGGAAAAGTGAATGGCTACACACACAAAGTAACCGTGGATACATCAGTACCACCTGTGGCACAGAAACTGAGACAAATTCCATATCTCATAAAGGAAGCTGTGAATCAGGAATTAGACAAAATGCTCGAGCAGAATATCATAGAAGAAGTTAATGAAGGATCTGAATGGGTGTCAAATTTACTGCTCACACCAAAGAAAGACACAGCAGAGATGAGGCTATGCGTAGATACAAGGATACAAGGAAGTTTATTGTCACATGCATATAGTTACCGGATGTAAGAAATGCAGTGAAATTATGTATTATCTTATTCTCTGTAGATCTCAGAGAGGCGAACAAGGCTGTCATTCGAGAAAGGCATCCAGTACCAACTGTTGACAGTATTTTGCAAGCAGTTCGAGGATCTAAAGTATATGCAAAACTTGAGGCTAGGAAAGGTTTTTGGCAAATTGAGTTAGACCCAGAATCAAGAAAGCTGACAACATTCATTACACACAGAGGCTGTTACAGGTACAAAAAGGTACAATTCGGATTGTCATCAGCACCTGAAGCCTATCAGAAGGCTATGGACTCTTTGATAAGTGGAATGCCTGGAAAGGTTTTTGGCAAATTGAGTTAGACCCAGAATCAAGAAAGCTGACAACATTCATTACACACAGAGGCTGTTACAGGTACAAAAAGGTACAATTCGGATTGTCATCAGCACCTGAAGCCTATCAGAAGGCTGTGGACTCTTTGATAAGTGGAATTGTATGCTATATGGATGGTACTGTATGGTTCTATGTGCAGATGATGATAATCAGCTGGAGGAGAGACTGAGAAAAGTCTTTCAAAGATTCCGAGAGAGAGGACTAACACTTAACAAGGACAAATGTGTGCTGGGGTTGAAACAGATTGAAATACTAGGACATGTCATTTCAGGAGAAGGAATAAAACCTGATCCAAAGAAAGTCTAGGCCATAAGCAAAGCACCCAGACCTGAGAATGTTGCACAACTCCGTTCATTCTTAGGCACATGCGGATTTTTGATGAAGTTCATTCCAAACTATGCGAACCTATCAGAGCCACTTAGGAGACTGACAAGAAAAGGTCAAAAATGGCAATGGACGAAAGAGACTGAAAAGTAATTTTCTGACATGAAAAGAGCAATGGTAAGGCTTAGCATACTTCAAGCTAGATGCACCAACTACTGTGATCTCAGATGTTAGTCCAATAGGATTAGGAGCTGTACTGCTTCAGAAACAGTCAAATGGTCAAAACAAACCGGTTGCTTATGCAAGCCGCTCACTGACCGCCACAGAGAGGCGCTATTCTCAAATAGAGCGGGAGGCTCTGGGATGCGTCTGGGCTGTAGAACACTTTCGGACATACTTATGGGGAAGCAAGTTTACTTTACAGACAGATCACAAACCTTTGATTTACATGTTTAATCCAGAAAAAGCAACAATGTTACCACCACGAATTCAGAGACTTGGCATGAGACTGCACCCTTTTGAAAACACAATTGAACATATAGCAGGAAAGTGTAACGTAGCAGATTCTCTCTCAAGACTGCCTTTGTCTGTAACAGAAGAAAATTAATATGTTGACACATATATGGACAGAGTACTTTCCGTCATCACAAGTGAAGTACCAGCCATGACACTCGATGACATCAGAAAAGACACACAAGAGGATGACATACTACAAAAACTCATATCAATCAAAGAAACGGGACAGTGGCCGACACAGGAGAATGAGGAAATGCAACCTTATAGAAGATGCTCGGACGAGTTTTTAACACACAACGGATTGATCCTGAGAGGGCACAGGATTGTGCTGCCGAAAGGTAAAACAAAACAAGCAATGAACTTAGCACATGAAACACATCAAGGTGTAGTGAGAACAAAACCATTTTTGAGACACAAATTCTATTGGCCAAATATGGACATTGAGAGAATGATCAGGAATTGCAATGCTTGCGTTCTGAATCAACCACTACATGAAGATCAGCCACTCCAACCACTAGAGTTACCTCCAAAGCCTTGGACAAAGTTAGGTATAGATCTTGTAGGTCCGATAGGCAACCAGTACATACTGACAGTCATTGATTACTATACGTCTTATCCTGAAGCGATAGTTTTGTCAGATATCTCATCACAAACTGTAAACAGATGAAACTCTTTGCACGCTTTGGATACCCCCTAGAGGTCGTGACTGACAGACAATTTGTGGCAAATCTTTTTGAAATTCTTCTGAAAGCTTGTGGAATCGGACACATTAGGGCATCTCCCTATTACCCGAAAAGTAAGAACGTTTCCATCGATACCTGAAAAAGGCCTTTAGGGCAGCCAAATGTGAGGGCAAGAACTGTAAAGAGGAACTGCCAAAGATTCTCATGGCATATCGCACAACTACCCACAGAGCATCTGGTGAAACTCCAGCCTACCTTATCTTTGGAAGGGATAAACTACCAACCTTGGAGAAGGAAGAAAACGAGGAATGCGGTATCAGAAAGCATCATGAAGAACACAAAAGCAAAATGAAAGAGTATGCAGATAAGAAACATGGAGCAAAACAACATCATTTCAAAATAGGAGACATTGTATACATTGCAAACTTGGAGAACAGCAAACTAGATGCAAAATACAAAGATGCTCGCTATGTCATACTAAGGAATACTTCTGACACTTCTTTTGAACTGGTCAATACGGAAAATGGGACTCTCGTGATAAGGAATGTCAAGCACCTCCGACATGCACCCTTGCCACTGGAGTTTAACATCCCTGAACCAGTGATACCAGACATGGGCATGAGAGAGCCTGAGGATACATCACAAACACAGCACCTGCCTGCTGTAGAGACTCCTCAAGACACTGTGATTGTACCACCAGAACCTCAACCACCAGATCAACCAACCACCATATTAGGGAGGGTTGTCAAGAAACCAGCCCGCTTTAGAATGTGATTGTGAAAATCGTCTTTGACAACACAGAAGATATGCATTTCTGTTTTATGTTTATGATATAGAATACTTAAGTTAAAGTAAAGGAAATGGAAGATTTGATTTGAAACATTAACTCATTGAGTGCCAAAAACATAATATTACGTTTTTAGCTTTTTTTTTTAATTACGAAACTAGACACTAACACACCTTATATGTGATTTTGGGAACTCTGTGATGAATGGAAATGAAATATATGACGATCAAAAACTCATGAAAACACACAATCTGGACATTTTATCATAACTCGGTTGCCGCTTTGGGTCGAATCAGTGACGCATGCACGTCAGGTCAAAACCAGGCCATTTTCGTGGGTCTATCAGTAGGTGGCAGTCTCGCCAGGTCTCGCTGATCACTTCCCGGAAAATTTACACAAGTAACAGGCAACACTTCGTGTAGAAATACACGGTTTGCACCCACCGAGAGCTTAAAGTCTCACCTTTTAATCGAGCCATTGTATGTGTTCATAGCTATAACACAGAATATGCTGTGGCTGTACAAAAATCATCAACAAAGGTCTAGATTGCTGGCACTCTAGGACAAAGCTCCCGAAAACAGCTTGGCATTCAATGAGTTAAGAATGTGAGATTTTATTTTAAGACGACAGGTTTAAAGGTTATACTACAATGTTATTGTAGTGAACTGAGTCTAGCTGGTTCATGACTGAACTCCCATAATGCTGTGCAGTGTATGTGTGTGTGTGTGTAATGTTGATGTTGGTATGAGTAATTGCGTTTACCTTGTCATGTATGTGTTAGCTAGGGTTGCCACCTGTCCAGGATTTTCCTGATTGTCCAGGGTTTTCATGGTCTGTCCAGGAAAATAAAAATAAAAATCCTGGACACTGAATGTCCCGGATTTTTGTACATGATGCGCAAAATGTGTATTTCAGTTTAATTGAAGCGTGCCCACGTCTATAAACGTATGCACAGCCTTATTGGCTCTACAAAAATGACGTAGCATAACATGGGTGGTGGTGGTGGGGGCAGGCACCGTGGAGGTTCATTAGATATGGTAAGGTGGAGACGGAGAGTGTGTGGGACAAGGAGAGACAGAGAAAGGAAAGTTTATTCCACATAAGCAAAAAAGCAGAACCTAATTATGTATTCCCCCTTTTTTCTCAATACTGCCCCCAGGTGTCCACAACTAAAAACTGGTGAAAATATAACAAAATAATAAAGGTCGGCTATTAAATAAAGCAATTAACTAAACAAATAACTAGAAATTGTCATTCTTACTAATTTTAGCTATACAATTGTCGCTTAGAATGACGGTTTTTATCTTGGGTTAGATGTGCGAAAGGCGCCGTTGCTTACAAACAAAAAGGTCGATTGGATGGTCAAAATGTCCAGGATTTTTGTCAGACACAGGTGGCAACCCTAGTGTTAGCTGTTATAGTCTTTCTTTATGTTGTACCTCATGTGTTTACCCCGTGTATTGTATGTGACTACCCTGTTTGTGTATCGTGCTTGTTTAATTGACCTCGTTTGTGTTGCCTGTGTAATGATGTTCGTGTGTTTTGGTGCGTAACCAATAAAACCATTCTGTTTGTTACATTGGTGTCAAAAGTGGGATGACGACCCCTACTGGACGGGAGGAGAAAGCTGCAACTGATGCCCTGGCGATGATGAGTTTCCTGCCAAGATGGCTCTTCGACAGCGCGCTCGCCCATGGCCACCTGCTGGGCCCAGCAGACGGAGCCAGCCTGCAGCGTGACCGTGACGAAGAGACCCGGCCCCGGCCACAGGAGGGAACGAACCGGGCTGATGGCAGCATCCCGCCACTTGAACCCGCTCCACACGGGAGCGATGGAAACCGGCCGGTCCCTGGTGCGACAGCGGCGGTAGAAGGGCGCCCCAGCGTAAAGTTGCCCCACTACAATGGCGAAAGGCCGCTGGCAACATACCTGGTACAGGTCCGGCTGGCAGCCGAGCTGAATGGCGTACAGGTGGCGTTGGCCCTGGAGGGGGAAGCGCTACAAGTATTAGAAGGCCTGCCACCGGCGGAGCAAGTAAGCTGGACCGCAATCGAAGCAGCTCTGCAACGACGATTCGGCCAGAGAATCTTCATCAGCGATGCCAGAGAACAACTCGCTTCCAGACGGCGGCACAAGGACGAGAGACTGGAAAAGTTCGCGGCTGACCTGCAGCTGTATGCCCGGCGGGGCTACCCAACGTACAGCCAGAGTCTACATGAAGAGATGGCACTGGAAGAGTTCGTGCGAGGCATCCACCCAGAGCGGCTAAAAGAACACCTTCGCCTGAGCGCCCCCAGCTCGCCGTCCGCGGCCCTCGCGGAAGCCGAACGGGTGGAAAACATCTTCTGCACAACAGAGTCGAGGCATTGCGTACGCCAGACATCGATGGAGGAAGACGGGGAGGAACTGGAGGTGACGCGGCAGACCACGGCACAGCCACCACAACGCCGCCCACGCGAGTGGAAGAGGCCGGCCAGCGGAGACGGATGCCACCGGTGTGGCGAGCCGTGACACATCGCGTGGTACTGCCCAGCCCCAGCACCCCTCACGCTTGCGCCCCAGTTACTAGAAGGAGGTGGCACGGCGGGAGGGGCTATGGATTGCATACGGCTGGGCCGGCTCGGCCAAACCAGAGGACTGTATGTGGACTGCACGCTAGACGGGACTCGGTGTCGCGCCTTGATCGATACTGGCTCCACCATCTCGCTTGTGCGCCCTGGTCTCTTACCCGGCACGCTGGTAGCTAGACCCAGAGGCTGGGAAAAGACAAAAACGCGCATCACAACAGTTACCGGAGAGCGAGCGGAACTGTATGGACAAAAAGTGGTGTGTGTGTGCATCAACGGTGAGACGGCGAGCCACCAGCTTTGGTTGGCTAGCATTCAGGATGATTGCATTCTCGGCCTGGACGTGCTAGAGAAATGGGGGGCTGTGGTGGACATTTCCCGGTTCACACTACACTTGGGGACGAGCAGCGTAGTGTTGCACACGGCGGGGAAAACAGAGCATGAAGTGCGGAGAGCTGGCGCGACGAGGAACTCTCCAACTCGCTCCACACAAGTCCGCAGGAAGCGAACTCGCAAAGAGTACTCTGTGCCGTTTTAGTGGAGTATTGGTCCAATCTCAAAATTATGAAGAAGGGAGATGTGCTGTTCATAGACAGTAGCTTCAGTATTGTGGACTGCCTATGTGTTTAGAAATGCGTCCAACATTTTATACAACATCTCTGTATACTTAGAGTAGTGTTCTGTTCACTGTGTGTGAAAGTAGCCAATTCCATTGATTATAGTGGAAGCTAATTGTCGCAGCATACGCTCTGTGAACAGTTTTAGTTTAGCCTGTAAGCGTTGTAAGAGTGGTATCTACTGTACATAGTTATGCATCACATGCTCACATGACTTTTTTCAGACATTTTCTGCAATCTCCACAGACGAGAAGTCAAACTCTTCTGTCAAGATGATGGAGAGTTGGTTTGTTATGAGTGCATAAACTCAGAAATACATAAGAATCACAACTTCAGACCCATCAGTACACAAGTGCTTGCCCTGAAGGTAAGTCTTGTGTGGCTGTACGTTGTTTCACATCAATATCGTGCAGTGCACTCCATACATGTATTGCCACTCCTGGTAAAGGGAAGAAGAGGCACCTTAAAGGAAAGCACATTCATTTAAAAAAAATGGTGACAGTCTGTGTTTACTGTAAGGCTTGATAGGAAGAGCTCAAGATTAAAATGGGGCCCTTAAGGAAGCAGGTGAAGCTATGCGAAGAAGCTAAAGTCATTTGTGAACTAACAGCAACATATATTAAGGTACTAATCAGCCTGTTAAACACAATTTAAATATTAGTGTTTTGGGATGTCAGCAGGATGTCATTAGTAACTATTTTGTGCTGTAACAGAGTCAGTACAAATACACAGAAATGCTGTTGAAGGAGTTTGAGAACCCAAACCCACAGCAGCACTGACTCCTGAATGTTATTCCAGAGCCCAGTGCACACTGCAGTATCCAAAGAGGGTTTCAGGAGCTCTGATCAATGTGGCAAAGCACCTGGGCAACCTGAAGTTCAGAGTCTGGGAGAAAATGCAGGATATTGTTCACTACAGTGAGTAGTCTGGGAGAAGATGCAGGAGACTGTTCAGTACAGTGAGTGAAACACACACACACACACACAGACACAGACACATGAAGAGAAGATGCAGGAGACTGTTCAGTACAGTGAGTGAAACACACACACACACACACACACAGACACAGACACAGACACATGAAGAGAAGATGCAGGAGACTGTTCAGTACAGTGAGTGAAACACACACACACACACACAGACACAGACACAGACACATGAAGAGAAGATGCAGGAGACTGTTCAGTATGGTGAGTAAGACCACGGGATTCATCATGTCACTGTACTCTATGTGCCATGACTTGGTAGCACCCACTATTCACCTCAGACCAGGGGTGGGCAAACTGCGGCCCGCGGGCCGGATCCGGCCCTTTTTCCTGCGATAGAGACGACGTTGGTTAGCTTTACTGCAAACTGCTTTTCACTCTCCTTAGAGAACGTTTACAATGTCAATGTCAAAACATCATGTTAAATAGAGATAACATCATGTTAAACTAAGTTAACTCTTAGTTATCTCCTTTACAGCAGATCTAACGTGAACATGCGATCCATTTAATTGGGAACGCGTCTGCACTCACGAGAGGGAGAGAGAGCCGCAGGTTCCAGCTGGCTTGTCATTGTTGATAATTGATATCTCTTTCTTATAAGAAACTTTTAAAAGGAAATCATGAAGGCAGCAGTAGTTCCCACTACTGACCATTTAAAAAGTGTAAGAGGGCCATACCGTAGCAGGCAGAAGATCATTGAGAAATAAACGTTAATTAAAGCGACAGTGCACAATTTATACATTTGTTAAACAGCATAAAATTAGCAGTATTTTTAAGCAATTAATATTTTAAAAGAAATATTTTGTAATACTAAATTATAGGCTATAAAAAATTTATTTTTTTATGTGTGTGTCGTGGGGGGGGGAGGTTGTTGTGCGGCCCGCCAGCCAATTTTCAGAACCCAGTGTGGCCCTTGAGCCAAAAAGTTTGCCCACCCCTGCCTTAGACACACACACACACACACACACACACGAACATGCACACACACATATTGATGACTAAAGAGCATGTCACTGTTACTACTCTACGTGCCATTACACTGTTAATGACCATTATTCACATTCTCATCACACATCACTCAGTGTTCAGCTCGTGTGTGTGTGTGTTCTTTCTCTCTGCAGCTCCTGTGATTCTGGATCCCAACACTGCTCACCCAGGTCTCATCCTGTCTGAGGATCTGACCAGTGTGAGACGTGGTGATGAGAGACAGCAGCTTCCTGATAACCCAGAGAGGTTTGATGAGTGGTCTTGTGTCCTGGGCTCTGAGGGCTTTAACTCAGGGACTCACTGCTGGGATGTGGAGGTTGGGGACAGTACGTGGTGGCTCCTGGGTGTGATGGTAGAGTCTCTCCAGAGGAAGGGAGACTTTACCTCCAAGAGCGGATGCTGCTACATCTGGTATGAAGATGGCAAATATGGAGCCCGTTCTTCACCACAGTTGCCCACTCTCCTCACATTGAAACAGAAACTCCAGAGGATCAGAGTGCAGCTGGACTGGGACAGAGGAAAGGTGTCATTCTCTGACCCCATAAACAACACACACCTTCACACAATCAAACACACTTTTACTCAGAGAATGTTTCCATTCCTCGCCAATGTCTGTAAACTCTCTGCTCTGAGGATCGTACCCGTTTCTGTCAGAGTGGATCAGAACGAATCAACCTGACATTGCCTGTTGCACAAAGACTTCTACACCATACACTTGTGCACACTGGACCAAAGTAGTGATTTAAAGACAATAAAATGTTTCTCACACTCTTACGATGCTTTTGGGTTCTTTGAGATTGCAGTATTATAGATGTGTGATATCAGATTGCTTTGTCTTATTACAGAGAGGTAAAATCCTACATTTTTATAAATTGTTGTAAGGTCATCCAGAACATGTCTCTGACAGGTGGTTAGCTTGCTAGGCACATAAAGATGATAATATCGTATATATATATAATGATATCTTTCTACATCTTATCTAGTTGCTGTCCGCACTCACTATGCAGTTCATAGCCAAATTTCAAAACTTCCTAGATGAGTTAACCAGATTACAAGATTTATACTGCCATCTGGTGGTGACTATTATGAAATAAAAATGAAATGTACATAGGGGTTGGTGAGTGGGATGCATGGACTGGCTTGGAATAAAGGTCTCAAAATCAAATATCTGTGCACTGAAGATCCTGCAATAGGCCTACCCTATTTTAGTTAATAGTATGGCAACATCTCTCTACAATAACATGAAGGACTGTTAACAGTTCCCGTTATTTCTGATCCCGTGAGTTCTGGTCTTTCAAGAGGGGTTTAAAGGCATATCTGTTCAACATGCACAAGTGTTTCATGAATTATGGTTTGTATATTATAGTAGGCCTATTTGTTTATTTTCATTAGGCTATTGATTGAATTGACATTATTGTTTATCATTGCTATTTTCCTTAGTCTTACCAACATTTTCAATTGTTCACTGTTCATTTTTAGCTTTTGTAGGCTGTATTGTTTTTATTTGTATGGACTAAAGTGTCTGCCAAATCACATAACCATACAGGGGTCCGTGTATCATTCGTTCATTTGATATTCAATTGAGAATCCAAAATGAAAAAAACGAAAAAAGCACTTGTTTCATTATTTGTTTATGAATGTGATACAAACCAACAAATAATGCTTTGTTTTTCAGACTTTTGATTTCATGATCAGATCAAAAGTAGAACGTTTAAAAAACGGCCTAAAACTGATTTTGTTATTTATTTTTTCCGATTGCTCTGACCCGGAAATTATTTATTGACTTCTATTGCCAGCTGCTGCTTCTGTTTTGCAGTGTTAAATCGGACTAGGCCTACCAGTCCGATTATAACTTTCACACACAATTTAACCTAAAGATCTATATTTAAATGACCACTCGGACAGAGCAACAGAATCTCTTTTTTTCCCCTCAGTCGGCAGTCTAAACGCATAACTTAAAACACAAAGCAAAGCTTGGACAATCAGGGGAGAACCGGGATGAATGAAACACTTCTTAATTAAACGTAATTTACAAAGACATCGTAAAACACTGAAAGTTATTTTGTCACTATCAACCTACATCTATCCTCTGTCAAATACAGTTGCATTTACAGCTCTGAACAAAACCGTTCAAGAGTTATTTAAGTAGCCTAGAAGTTGAACATGCGTTTTGTTTGTTCAGCCAGGTGGGATGAATGAAACAGCATGGGGGACGATTGAAACATACAGCTTAAATTATGTAAACTTCCCACAATTTCAATATTTGACAACATATCATGAATGGTACTTGTATGTGTTATATCTTGTATGTATGTGCGATGGGTGAAATGTTACAACCTGCCCCATATGCGGGGTTAGTTGTAACATTCATCCCAAAGGCTGTTTTTAATTAAATGAATTCAATAAATGTATCTGAATGTGTATAATAGAATAGGATCTGACTATTTATGATACATAAGTCATAAACTAACAACAGACGTGTGTCGAAAATTGACTTTATTTTCTATACGGAGAAATAACATGAGAAATATGTTCGCCAATGGAAGAGTCTAACCAAGGTCAATCCTGCCAAGAAAAGCCCTCAAACCTGAAAACACATGAGGCAAAATGCAAAACATCACAAAAACTAAACTAACACTAATACGCACATATTTTTGTATTGCAACATCATTGTACAGTATAAGTGGCTTAGTTGTAACAGCGCGTTACAACCCCGCTGGGTCACGTTTGTTATAAGATAAGATTGCTCCTGCTATGAGTTGGCTACATGTTTCAAAACGGTGTTCATTTTTAGCCTACAAGACGGTTATTAAGATGATACAAGATTGTATCACACAACTCAGTAATGGAAAGAAAAGTACCTAGACATTTACGTTGATGTCTTCAAAAGGCGTTTTACAGTTAATGCGAGTATAGATCGTCTCAAAGTTTGGGACAACCAAACAAAGTCAAAGTCAAAGTCAAAGTCAGCTTTATTGTCAATTTCTTCACATGTTCCAGACATACAAAGAGATCGAAATTACGTTTCTCACTATCCCACGGTGAAGACAAGACATATTTTTCCAATTTAAGTCCACAGACAAACATAACATTCAAGTAAACAAAAAAGTAAGTAAATAAGTAAATAAGAGGGCACATATAATAATGAAAAAATAAGAGCAGCAAAATTTGGTTGAAATTGTGCATAGACAGTCAATAAAATACTAGTGCAAAGTAAGGCCAATAAAAGGCTTGGGTAGTTCTGTTTGACCTAAGTAATAAAGAAAGTGGCATAGTGGTGCAAGTTATGTAAGAGCAGCAGAAGTGTTGTGTTTTCAGGACAACAACACCAAGTTGTAAAGTGTACAAGTGTGCAAGTGTGCAAGTGGAGTAGTGCAGGCGGCCATTGTGGGTCCAATGTCCAGGATGTTATGTAGCTGAGGGTGGAGGGGGGAGAGGAGGGAGAGAGTTCAGCATCCTTACAGCTTGGTGTATGAAGCTGTTGGTGAGTCTGGTAGTGCGGGAGCGCAGGCTTCTGTACCTCTTCCCAGAGGGCAGTAGATCAAACAGATTGTGAGCGGGGTGACTTGCATCACTCACAATTTTGGTCGCCTTGCGGGTGAGGTGGGTGGTGTAAATGTCCTTCAGGGAGGGGAGTGAAGCACCAATGATCCTTCCAGCTGTGTTCACTATGCGCTGCAGGGCTTTCCTGTTGTATTCAGTGCAGCTTCCGCCCCACACAGCGATACAGCTGGAGAGGATGCTCTCAATGGTGCCTCGGTAGAATGTGGTCATGATGGCTGGTGGAGCACTTGCTCGCCTGAGTTTCCGCAGGAAGTACAGGCGGCGCTGAGCTCTCTTCGCCAGTGATGCAGTGTTGGTGGTCCAGGAGAGGTCTTCACTGATGTGCACCCCCAGGAATTTGGTGCTGCTCGCTCTCTCCACCACAGCACCGTCGATGGTCAGTGGCAGGTGTTGGGTGTGACCTCTCCGGAAGTCAACAACAATCTCTTTGGTCTTGCTGACGTTCAGCAGGAGGTTGTTGTCCCTGCACCACGTGGTCAGATGGTCGACCTCCAACCTGTATTGAGTCTCGTCGCCCTTGGTGATGAGACCCACCAGAGTTGTGTCGTCAGCAAATTTCACTATGTGATTGTTGCTGTAGGTTGCAGTGCAGTCATGCGTCAGCAGGGTGAAGAGCAGCGGACTGAGCACGCAGCCTTGGGGGGCCCCTGTGCTCAGTGTGATGCTGCTTGAGGTATTGTTGCCAACACGTACTACTTGGGGCCTCTGACAGAGGAAGTCCAGTAGCCAGTTGCAGAGGTAGGTACTGAGTCCCAGTTTGTCAAGTTTGCAGATGAGTTGTTGTGGTATTATGGTGTTGAATGCAGAACTGAAGTCTATAAACAGCAATCTCACATATGAGTCTCTTTTTTCCAGGTGGGTGAGGGCTGGGTGGAGGGCAGAGCAGATTGCATCCTCTGTAGACCGCTTGGCTCGGTATGCAAACTGGAAGGGGTCCAGGGTGGGGGGGAGAATGGCTTTGATATGTGACATGACAAGCCGCTCAAAGCACTTCATGATGATGGGTGTCAGTGCCACAGGGCGGTAGTCATTGAAGCAGGATGGAGCAGTTTTCTTCGGCACAGGTATGATGGTGGCAGCTTTGAAACATGATGGGACGATGGCTTGCTTCAGGGAAGTGTTAAAGATGTCTGTGAAGACATCCTTAAGCTCCCCTGCGCAGTCCTTCAGCGCACGACCTGGGATGTTGTCTGGACCTGTTGCCTTACACTGCAAAAACTGCTTATCTAACTAAATCCAACCAAGTGTTATTAATCTTATATCAAGATAAAAAAAACTAGTTGGTATTGTTTTAAGTATAAAGACACTTACCTAGCGCTTTCTCATGAAATCATTTGACTTAAAATAAGTCAAACTTTTCTTAAATTAAGACATCTCATCCTGAAAACAAGCAAATTTGTCTGCCAGTGCGTTAAGCAAATTTGTCCTAAAAACAAGCACATTTGTCTGCCAGTGCATTGAGCAAATTTGTCTTGATAAGAATCCTTAAAATAAGTCAAAGTCTGCTTAGATTAAGTCAAAATGATCTTTCGAGAGAGCGCTAGGTAAGTCTTTTCATACTAAAAACAATACCAAATAGATTTTTTGATCTTAATATAAGATTATCAACACTTGGTTAGATTTCATTTTTTGCAGTGTACGGGTGTTGATAGCAGCAAGTGTCCTCTTCACGCTGTCGGCAGAGAGGCACAGGGGCTGCTCATGTAGAGGGGGATGGGTCTTCTGTGGGCAGGTGCTGTTTTGTGCTTCAAAGCGAGCAAAGAAGCGGTTCAGGTTGTTGAGCAGAGGGATGTTGCTCTCACAGCTCTGTGGCGCGGGCTTGTAGTCCGTGAGGGCCTGAATGCCCTGCCATAGGCTTTGTGCGTTCCTGCTGTCAGCAGTGTAGGCAAACAGCAGTGTAGGCAAAGCAAATCCTAATTGTTAGGTTACCATAGCTGTCTTTTCTCTAGGCCTGGGCCTATCGGAAATCGCGACATAAGCACATTGGTTTCTTTTTTCTTTTCTTTCTTGTTCGCGTGTTGGGTAGTGAAGCCATAATGCATTTAAAGCACATCATGTGAGCCAAAGCCGATATGGCCAGAACTGCTGTTCTGTAAAGGTATTTCTGTCCCACCCAAATTTGCTGAACTACTTGCGAAGTAGCCTATTCATCACAGACATCACATGTATCACACGAAAGAGCTTTTTCTCAGCCTTTAAATGATGTTAGTGGTTAGTTGTTGTGGTAAACGGTTCGCGAGAAAAGTAAATTTAATTTAATCATATTTTTTGCGTCCGTCTCCCTACCCATTCATCTTGGTGGAATACTTCGCGAACTTTCCCTCAACACATGACAAACCATATATCAGAATAAACAGCAGACCTTACCGAACATAAAGGTGTAAAGCATTCCCCTGCACAGTTAGCCGCAGGGGCGCAGGAGATATTTTGAAAGTGAGGGGAACCAAATTGTGAACACAAACCCATAGTGAGATCAGATTTCCAGATATCGGATTGCCACCTCTGGCCCACTTTCGACCATCATATTTTAAACTTGCCAGAATATTAAGATAATACCATTGATTGTTTTCAAACAATTGTTTTCACTACTTGGGCCAATGTAGAATACTGGTCACTACTTGGGCTAATGGCAAAGAAAAGTCGTTTTCCTACCATGGGTCTCCAACACACGTTCTCAAGCTCATTCTCTTGCCGCCCCTTTCAAGCTAATTGCTAGAGGCTGAAGCCTACTACATTTAAACACAATTGTTGCGACTCAAGGCATTCCAGCCTACGAATTTTATTTAAAAAAAAATACTAAATCATGCATAATTAAACAATAACTCAATTTAGGCTACTTGGCTACGCAAAAAGGTTTCCATTACAGCACAACCCCTATTCAATGAAGGGCTGCCTTGTCTCGCAATAAACAGCAGTGGAAATCCCGACACTTTTTCAACTGCATGAAACTTAACAGTGAACCATCAAATATCTTCCAGATTTCAGTGCCCATCAGTCCCAACATTTAGCAATATAATCAAACAGTCCAAAAGTACATTAAATCCCAAACCAAACCGAAAATGCTTTTGATAGCCTACAGGTATGCATGCCGCTCCAAACGAAATGCATGTCTAAAGCCTGCCTCGAATACCAGCCTGCCTCAAATAAAGATGATGATAAATGATTTATGCTAAGCAAGTAGCCTGGATTATTTTATGATTGTTAGTAGACAAACTGGCTTCAGATATCCAACAGAGTGAATATGAGATTGTGCAGTCTTACAGTACTGTAGTACTGTGGTGGTTAGTGATGTGATGCTGTTAATGGGGAGTTTTACAGTTAGCGCAAATCCTATATGTTATTATTTATTTAGCGTACCTATAAGGCTTTTTTTCCTTATCAAAAGTGAGGGGGACGACAGCTGTCTCTTCAGCACTGCGGGGGACATATCCCCCACATCTCCCGTGCCTCCTGCGCCCCTGGTTAGCCATTCCAGAGTAATCCGGTTTTAAATTTGCAGCAATGTCTTTATGCATGTCTCCAACTTTGCGGTTCCTAATGTGTTTAAATTGTTCAATAAGTGTACATGATTTTATAACAGGCCAAATACAAAATAAATGTTACAAATATCGCCTAGATATCTGTAAGCATTACAATCAGAGGATATACATATAGGGCAGACAGACGCTAGTGAGTTCATGCTTTGTTTTGTCGCTGGATTTTAAGATAGCCTATTATGGCAACTGATTGCATTCCAAGCTACAGTCAACTCTAGCAGGCATTGAATGACTGGAGACTTTGTGAATTTATAGATTGACATAATGTGCTGTCTCTGCTATTGCTGATTTTGATCAGTTAGATTTATTTGCAATCTCCTGTGGGCTGGACATAGCATTGAAATGCCCGCCCAGATTCCCCTTTCCGCCTTGACCCATTCACACTGGTGGCGGAACGAAAAAACTCGGCAAAATGTCTAGGGGGCTTGGTAGTAAATTTGGCGAGACACTTTGTCCCGCCGTTCCGCCTCGGTCTATGTGAAAGGGACAGTCATTCCGCGATTCTGGTACATAAAATCGCGGCGATTTTGCCAGTGTGAATAGTAATGTGATTAACTGAGCAATAACATGCCTCGATCAACCCCCTGCAAATAGGGGAAAAGTCTGTGTTACATTTAACCCCGCGTTACTTTGTGCCCCGCACTCCCCTATGTCTTGGTTCATGTCTGTTAACAACTCATTGCCGTCATGGTGAAGCGCATATCTCGCGGTTATGCAGGGTCGGTTCTAGGGGCGGGGCCACAGGGGCCCGGGCCCCATCTGAAATCTCATTGGCCCCTGACTGGCCCCTGTACCGTCAATCATCAAGTGTCAAACTTGTTGAGAACGACGATCAGAGATGCAATTCCATTCCCAAACAACTGGTGGCAGTAATGCACCTATGAAGCCTGAAAGCTAAAGCACACAGTGAACTGTAAAGGAAAGAATACATTTGGCTAATGTGTCTCTGCTAATGTGAAGAAAGGATACATTTGGCTAACGAAAGTATCAGCTAGAATTCTAACGTGAAGAACCGATGGCAGCGTTTCATCCTCCACAGAAGTTTCTTGGTGAGTCACAAATCTCTATGTATGTTATCATCATTATGTGAAAGGGACGTTTATTTGTTGCTGTCCCAATATGTTAAGTTTTTCAATTAAATTACGAAGCAGCAGCAAGCTTGCAGTGAACTGTTAACTGACTTAGTCAATGAACTGTTAACATTAACTTAACGTTAGGTTACTTGAGATGAGGTTTGATTGTTATTCATTGTTAGCATGCTGATAGATTTTATGTAAGGTAATGTATGAAGTGTTTGAAATGGTGTTATATGAAATGCAGAGAAATGGACATCCTGTTTGTTTGGGGTCCGAAATGAATAATATTACATGCGCTAGTGCGCCTTACCAAATGTAAATAATGTTTTTTTGCTTGAGGAAAAAGTTTGGCAGCTGCTAACATGAACATGAGAATACATGCCTAATAGCTAACGCTACGTTTTTGTAGTTAATGTGAGCTATCATTGCAAAGTTATTAACCACTATTCTGAGTTTATTTGATTCATGGGCTTCGCATGAATTCTGTCTCAAAGTGTTAGGACAAGGAGAGTTTCATTGAGATAAATTGGTTAAATTTTCTACTCTATTCACTCAAGCTTTATATGATAAAAAAAAAAAAAAAAAAACAATAACTGGTTTTACAGTTGCCAGACGACATGCTGAATACAAGCACGGATTTTGTGACACGCATTTGTGTTTCACCTAGCCTACAGACTGAGATGGCGCAGGAGCTGGTGACTTCAACCCACAGTCTTCAGAACCAACAGTCACCAAGCATAGCTGCTCCTAATGGTATGATGCTATTTCCTATTGCCACTACAGTGAGCATATTTTGTCATTCATTTTAGAAACGCCAGGTTGACAGTGGGTTATGAAAGTTAACAATTAAGTTACTCAAACTTGTTTCATTTTTTTTCTTCTCTCCAGACATTTCCCATTCTAGAGCAGATGGTTCTGTACAACCTCTCCTAAACTGGTATTCCGCCAGATGCAGCACGGAAATAGGAAGAGGCCACTCAATGACTTCTGATACAAAGACTTCAAATGGTGGGAGTATTCCATCTTTAGTGTTCTGCTACCCCTTCCGTCATTTTTTCGCTTCCAAATGCCCCATCGTCAGTCTTCACATCAGAATCAGGCTTTTCTAACGGGAAGCAAGACGGTGGCTTCAAAGACCATTCCAAATCAAACCATTGTAAAAATAGTTGTTGAAAAAATTGTGTAAATATGATGTAGTTGTTGCTCACATGCTATGTGTGTGTACTGTGCGTGTGTGTTTGTTTTAATGTACGCAAACTGGCAGTGAAAGTGGTTTCTCTTATCAACAAAAGGGGAAAGAGTTAAAGTAAAACTTGTTTAATTGAACGAAAAATGTGTGTATGATGATGTATGATTTTTGTTTAAAATATCAATGTATTTCCACTGAAGTGTCTATTATATTTTAGTTTTATATATTGTGTTTTTAACGCACATTATAAATAAATGGGAAAATTGTTAAGAATTGTATTGGCTTTTTTGTTTTTTAGTATTTAGCATTCAAGTATTTGAACAAGGTAAGACTGGTGAAATGTATGCACCTTACTGCTGTGATGTAGTCTAGTTAGCTGTAGTGGGTATACTGTGATCAACCCCAAATATTAATACCTATCCTTGTCTGTTTTAAGTGGGTATACTGAGATGGTGATGCTTTTTAAGTGGGTATACCAGAGACTTTCTAATGAGGAGACACAGCACTCAAAAAATCCTCCATAGAAATGCATGGGGCTAGTTTGTAACGCCAATATGGCCGTTGTCTACACATATCCCACCCCTTCCTCGGCAAAACTTCGACATGTGAATACATTGAGCCAATCGTGTGGTGTGATGTGAAGACATCGTGCCAATCATGTGTTGTGAACTTGCCGCTGGAGCAAGATTGGTGTCGTGAAGCCTTGCGCACGCCAAATAGGATGCCCGATGAGTGCCCAAAAAGCGTTGCAATATGGCCGTTGAGTGGAGGGACTTGCCTAAAAGGACTTTGGGTATACTGCGTATAGTCCTGCATACCACGTAGAGTGGAGGGACTTGCCTAAAAGGACTTTGGGTATACTGCGTATAGTCCTGCATATCACGTAGAGTGGAGGGACTTGCCTAAAAGGACTTTGGGTATACTGCGTATAGTCCTGCATATCACGTAGAGTGGAGGGACTTGCCTAAAAGGACTTTGGGTATACTGCGTATAGTCCTGCATATCACGTAGAGTGGAGGGACTTGCCTAAAAGGACTTTGGGTATACTGCGTATAGTCCTGCATATCACGTAGAGTGGAGGGACTTGCCTAAAAGGACTTTGGGTATACTGCGTATAGTCCTGCATATCACGTAGAGTGGAGGGACTTGCCTAAAAGGACTTTGGGTATACTGCGTATAGTCCTGCATATCACGTCGAGTGGAGGGACTTGCCTAAAAGGACTTTGGGTATACTGCGTATAGTCCTGCATATCACGTTGAGTGGAGGGACTTGCCTAAAAGGACTTTGGGTATACTGCGTATAGTCCTGCATATCACGTAGACAACGTGCCTCTGCCTTACTGAACAAGGGATTTTCTGTGTATGGATGTTGACCGGTTCTTGGCCCCTCAGTGTATGATGTGGCCCCTTTGTGGCCCCTGTCTCAGAAAAATCCTAGAACCGCCACTGCGGTTATGGAAATAGCATGCACTATGCCATATAGCTAGAATAATGCATGTTTTGAATGATATAATGTTTCTATAGTACAAAATGTTATTTCACTCTGTTTTACGTGGTTAAAGCCACCACACATCCAAATAAGTGCCCTTCATGACCCACAGGCCGTCAGTCTCCAGGTTCATGGCAAAACTCGACCTACCCCTACCTGATAGCCCCAAATATATTTGCATCTTTCTAAAACTGCTTTTCCATGTCTCACCTGCATAAAATATAGTATAAACACATATGTGTGCATTGACTTAGAATAAATGGGGTCGGCCTGGTCGGGACAAATGAAACAGGTGTTTCAATCGTCTCGCCATAGACATTTAGCATTATAGGCTGTTTTGCATCCATTAAAAACAAACAATGCAATGTGAACGTCTGGGATTGGGGAGAGCACTAAATGGTCTACTGAATAAGCATGAAGTCAAACCTTTAAATGAAAAACACTCTTTAATAATCAAAAAAAATAAATGAAGTAAACTTGTGACCATCAAAAATCGTTTATCGCCTACTCCGTGATACCAGGACGTAACAGGAAGGCATTTGGCTGAGCAACGGAGGTTATGCTCTATGTTTTGTCCAAATGATGACTGTCTACGAAGCTGAAGTTGGCTGCACATTCAGAAGGCGGCGTAGTCAAGTTTCCATTCCACCTTAAATATTGCAATTTTCTACCGACAGGGGGCAGTGCTGACTGCAAATACGCGATGACACTGGCATTTGCCTAGTAGCAGACGAACATGTAGGCTACTCCTCACAGACGAATAAAAGCCTTTTTTTCTGGTGACTCCATTGTTGACCAATCTTTAAGTAAATGATACAACATACTTTCTGTCAAATAAATCGGTTCATATTGCACTTGTTTGGGGGGGGGGCAGATTTTGAAGCTTTTCTTTTTCTTCTTTACATGAGCTATATTTCATATTTTACAATGTGTGCACTAGATTTGATACCCATTGCTCACACATGATTTGCCGTGAGATATTACACCACATCCCGATACTACAGTCTCTGAGCTTTCATTTGACACCATGTATGGCCAATTTCATCGTGAAAATTCACCCTTTTATTACAATTGAAATTCCATGAGCTGTTTTTCATATTCCACATGTGCACAAATGGTAAAATATGAAATATAGCTCATGTAAAGAAGAAAAAGAAAAGCTTCAAAATCTGCCCCCCCCAAACAAGTGCAATATGAACCGATTTATTTGACAGAAAGTATGTTGTATCATTTACTTAAAGATTGGTCGACAATGGAGTCACCAGAAAAAAAGGCTTTTATTCGTCTGTGAGGAGTAGCCTATGTTCGTCTGCTACTAGGCAAATGCCAGTGTCATCGCGTATTTGCAGTCAGCACTGCCCCCTGTCGGTAGAAAATTGCAATATTTAAGGTGGAATGGAAACTTGACTACACCGCATTCTGAATGTGCGGCCAACTTCAGCTTCGTGATCTAAGCCAGAGACTTTCTAATGAGACACAGCACTCAAAAAATACTCCATAGAAATGCATGGGGCTAGTTTGTCACGCCAATATGGCCGTTGTCTACACATATCCCACCCCTTCCTCGGCAAACCGTCGACATGTGAATACATTCAGCCAATCATATGGTGTGTTGTGAAGACATCGTGCCAATCATGTGTTGTGATCTCGGTTGGTGTCGTGAAGCCTTGCGCACGCGCAGTTCGACCCAAAGACTGTGCCCGATGAGTGCCCATAAAACGTTGGTATATGGCTGTCGAGTGGAGGGCCTTGCCTAAAAGGACTTTGTCTAAGCTGATCTAACATCTAGGCCTACTTCCCTAACATGGGCTGATACTACATAGCCTAGGCCAGTCATTACTTCTATAATCATGGGGCAACGCTTTGGGCGAACTCGATGTTCATAAACGAAACAGGCATGAGAAGGGAGATGATTTTCTGTCGATTTAACGAAACCGAGTTTGCCATCGTTGCGCAAGTCGCCCAATTTCTCGCTATAGGCCTAGTTGTTAGACAATATTTTCTGTCGCTAGGGATGGCCAAAATTAGTCGCTAAATCTAGCAACAAAGTCACTAAATTGTCAACACTGAGCACTGACAACTCTAGACCAAGAAAGTGACTTGGATAGACTTCCAGGTCACAGAAATCGGAACAAATAAATATCAAAATCAGTCTCGGCCCTGAAGCCATTTTTTAAACGTTATACTTTTGATCTGACCATGAAATCAAAAGCCTGGAAAACAATGTGTTATTTGTTTGTTTATCACATTCATAAACAAATATTGAAATAACAAGTAATTTTTTTCGTTTTTGATTCTCAATTGAATATCAAATGAACGAATGATACACGGACAGGAGTTTTGTTTTCAAATAGCCTAACTAGCCTAAGGGCTCCTATTTGGTTTTAAAGTTAATTTGAAAATGAGTTCGTTTTCCCTCAAATCTATAGGTGAAATCTTGGTCAGCTGTTTTACCTGAAGTGCCTTTTCCTCCGAGCTTGTAGCCCCAACGTGATGTTAGAACATTTAAGGGTTTGTTGTAATATTAGGTGAGACGCAAACGCACTTAGCTGTGATGTAACGCTATGGCAGAATTATAAATGCGTATCGGTCTTATAAATTAGGCCTAGCCTACTTTAGTGTTTAACTTTGGACATGTAGACTGCTGCCTGTACCGCACATAACCATTTGTGTCCCACCCCTTGGCAATAGGGGGCGCTACATGCAACACCTCTCGGCACTCTACCCATAATACCTTCCGCGCGCTAGCTACTTCTGTGATTGGGTGTCAGAGATAAATGTGGTTTCCCGAACGTAGGATAGTCCAAACAGACATTCTCTGGTCCAAAACACTCCTAAACGCAAGGAAATCTTTGGCAAGACTGGAAATTAATAACCAGTACCTCAGTGCCGTAAACTCAGAATATGGCTTCCAAACATGGTTTCACAGAAGAGGACTTTTCTTGCCCTGTGTGCCGAGACGTCTTCAAGAATCCTGTAATCATGAAATGTAGTCACAGTGTGTGTAAAGCCTGTCTGGATCGATTCTGGGAAACTAAAGGACACAGAGAATGTCCTGTGTGTCGGAAACGATCCTCCAACTCGACCCCACCTTCAAACTTAGCTTTAAAGAACTTGTGTGAGACCTTCCTACAGGAGAGAAATCTGAGAGCTTTAGCAGCGGCGCAACTTTGCACACTGCACAACCAAAAGCTCGAGGTCTTCTGCGCGGAGGACTTGCAGCCTGGGTGTGCGGCGTGCAGAGACTCAGCGGAACATTCGAATCACAACTTTACTCCCATAGATGGAATGACAACAGGGGAATATAAAGTAAATTAAGCCTATCCGTGAAAGTTCAATGACTGTGAATGTGACACTGCTGCTGCATGACTGACTGGCTAGTTTTCTTAATATTTCAGGAGAAAATGCACACACTTCTGGATGAGATCAAGACATATCGTTATAGTGCAGTGACTTGGGAAGTAATGGCAAAACACATTAAGGTAAAGACAAGACTCGAGGAAACACTCAAAATCAAACTATTTTTACTGGACAATGGATATAGCTTATAGTTAGTTAGCTTAGATTATATAGCCTTGACATGATTATATGCTCTTTCTTAAGACACAGGCCCAAAACACAGAGAATCAGATCAAGGTGGAGTTTGAGAAGCTTCACCAGTTTCTACGCAATGAAGAGAAAGCCAGGATATCTGCACTGAGGGAGGAAGAGGAGCAGAAGAGTCAGATGATGAAGGAGAGGATCTCCACTCCCCCAGCCACAGTCAGAGCCATAGCAGAGCAGATGGAAGCTGATGACATCACTTTTTTACAGGTCGACTATCACAATGTGTCTTTGAACTTAAAGCTATGCAACACTTTGCTAATATATATATTATATAGGCTACATGCTTCTACAATGTGTTTGTGTGTGCTCTGACGTATTATTCAACTCCTTCACCAGTAAATAAATCAATCTGACTTTTTGTCTTTGCTTATTTATTAAATGTGATGTATTTACAATAGTAGTTTTGAATACATCTCGTTTTGTCATTTCACAGAACTACAAGAGCACAATGGAAAGGTGAGTGATCTGCCTCCTGTCTCTCTCTCTTTTCTCTGTGGTTCTGAACCCAAACCCACAGCAGCACTGACTCCTGAATGTTATTCCAGAGCCCAGTGCACACTGCAGGATCTGAAGGGGGTTTCAGGAGCTCTGATCAATGTGGCAAAGCACCTGGGCAACCTGAAGTTCAGAGTCTGGGAGAAGATGCAGGAGATTGTTCAGTACAGTGAGTACACATCCACACACACCAGTGTTTCCCCTAGAAATTTTTCCAGCAGCGGTGCTATTACTTGGCGGGGGGGGGGGGGGGGGGGGGGGGGCGGGGGCATTTTCCGCTTTCTTTTACATTATAGGTTAAAAATGATAGAAGAAAAATGAAATGGCACAACCCAGAAAAAGATTATTTACAATTTATTTAAATTTGTCTTAATGGCAAAGACCACACCCAATCTGCGAGCACTTAATTTTTCTGGGCTTTTCAAAGAACATCTCTAAGGCTCTTTGGTAATTGAATTGAATTGTGGGGGGGGGGCATTAATGCTGACACGCATGCACGTAGCCAGATGCTCTCCTTGTAGTCTATTTCTCAGTCCCAAAACAACAAACCCACGTATAAAAAAGTAAATACTCACTTTTCTTCTACATCACTCCCACAGTTACCATACAACTCACTCACAATTAACTCGAAAAAGACCTAGGCTACTTGATTGAAGTGCGACCGTTCGTCTCACCGTCAAGAGAACGCTGAAGTTATGAGAACACGTCTTTCTGATAAGAGAATGTAGGCTCCTATATGTCTAATGCCGTAAACGTAGAAAAGGTCTGTTTGTGATAGCCTATTATAGCTAAGTGGACAGAATTTAGGCTATACGTATATGCCAACATATGCTCATATTTCCTTTAACTATCAGACAGTTTAAACAGGCCTAGACTGTGTTCGCCTAGCTTTCCCATGCAAACATTACATATACGCTAACGTTACAAGTCTAGGCTACAATTAACGTTAAGACCATACACCTTGTAGCACATTGGTTTACTCTATTGCATTACTTACGTTTTAATAATTTGTCGTTGAATGTTGATGGAGGCTCATCTTTGGGAAATCAGCTCTCTGGATAAAATTGTCAGCCGGAGCAAGAGTTCTCAGAATTGACGACACGGGGGTAAATCCAATCAGCAGAAAGAACCGCATCACAACAGTAGGCTAAATCGCAACAAACTTTTTTCCCCCCATGTTAAATTAATTTCGGTAATCATGAATTGGTTTCTTTTATTTGATGTAGGCTAGGAGAGGAGGATGCATGTTTCACATTAGTGTCAATGTGTCAAAGCAGGCTTTGGATCAGAGGAATTGCTCAAGCTTAACATATGGCATAGGCTACAAGCGAATTCACGGCATACAAACAGCTTCGTGATGAAATATAACTAATATCATTTTTTATTGTCACCAGGCCTATAAGTAGGCTATTTATTGTGTAACCTACAAGTGAACGATGACACCATAGGCTACACTGTGGCGGAGCAAGACCCCATCAGTCGGATAGCTAAACAATGTAACCATGTTCAGAACGTAGGCTAGCCATATGGGCTGCAGACTTGTCTTTGGGCTTATAATCACCTGACACATCATGCCGCATATATGTCCTGAATAATGAGAGGCTAAGTGCGGATTTGATGCACTTAACTTACTCAAGACTTTCAGAAAACAATTTCGAGATGACGTTGGCCGTTGTGCTTTTACAGTGTGTTAAGTGAATCTCGTGATATTATGTTGCAGCGGCGCTGAAAATCCAGCGGCGGCGCTGCGCCGCTGTTAAACACATTGTAGGGGAAACACTGCACACACTTACACTCATTATCATGGATGGATGGATGAATGCATAGATAGATAGATAGATAGGCCTACTTTATCCTGTGGGAGAGACTGGAATGAATAATGAACAGTTAGACATGATGTCCCAAATCTACAGGTTGTATAAGGAACAGTAGAGACATGATGTCCCAAATCTACAGGTTGTATAAGGAACAGTAGAGACATGATGTCCCAAATCTACAGGTTGTATAAGGAACATTCCACATGATGTCCCAAATCTACAGGTTGTATCAAATATAATAAGGAGAATAGTAATAATAAACAACAATATAAATTCAATCAATAGCCTAATAAAAATAAGCAATGTCAATGATGGGAAAAGCAATAATAAAACAATAATGTCCATTCAATCAATAATATGACATGGTAAGACTACATTAAGGAGAATATCAATAATAAACAATAATGTCAAATGAATCAACAGCCTAATGAAAATAAAACAATATTATACAAACCATAACACATAAGCGCTTAAACAACTAAGTACATGTTGAACAGGAATGTCTTTAGACCCCTCTTAAACGACCCAAAACTACCACAGGAACGGAGAGCACTGGGCAACTCATTCCACCAACATGGAACCACTGAGGAATAGAGTCTTGCATTAGACCTAGTTTTTATGACTGGTCGACATAACAGACGCTCATCAGAAGACCGCAGTGGGCGGTTGGGGATGTAAGGCTTGATTATTGAATTAAAATAACTAGGAGCAGATCCAGTCAGTGTCTATAGGCCAAAGTGAGAGATTTAAATTGAATTCTGGCTACTATAGGAAGCCAATGGAGAGTAACTAGGAGAGGAGTTACATGTGTCCTCTTTGGCTGATTGAAGACCAGGCGTGCTCCAGCATTCTGAATCAGCTGTAATGATCTTATTACACAAGCGGGTAAGCCAGCTAATAGTGAATTACAATAGTCCAGCTTAGAGATGACCATGGTCTGAACAAGAAGTTGTGTGGAATCTTGTGTCAGATAAGGTCTGATCTTCCTAATGTTGTAAAGCATAAACCGACATGATTTTGCAATAGAAGCTACATGCTCAGAGAAGTTAAGTCTGTCATCAATTACAACGCCCAAGTTTCGTGCCGATCTAGTTGGGGTCAGTGAAGTTGAGTCAAACTGAATGTTAATCTGTTGGGGAATAGCTGTTTTTGCTGGAAACACCAAAAACTCTGTTTTTGAGAGATTAAGATGAAGGTACCGATCTTTCATCCAGGCTGAAATATCCTTAAGGCATGCAGAAATCCGGTGGGAAATGCTAGAGTCATCAGGTGGGAAAGACCGGTAAAGTTGAGTGTCGTGACGTAACAGTGATGGTCAAATCCATGGGAGCGAATGGTCTCACCTAAGGAAGTGGTGTAAATAGAGAAAAGCAATGGTCCTAATACTGATTCCTGAGGCACACCTGTGGTGAGGGTCATGAGACTTCGATACCTGTCCTTGTCAAGACACGTTGAAAGAACGCCCTTTAAGGTAAGATTCAAACCAGTCAAGAGCTTTATTCCTGAAATTCCCAGTTCAGATAGTATAGAAAGGAGAATGTCATGGTTAACAGTATCAAAGGCTGCAGATAAATCTAGTAGAATTAATACTGATGACTGAGCAGAGGACTTAGCTACTCTCAATGCTTCAGTCACAGACAGAAGAGCAGTTTCAGTAGAATGACCACTCTTGAAACCAGACTGCATAGGGTCTAGTAGATTATTCTGATGAAGAAAGTCACAAACTTGCTTGAAGACCACTTTCTCCAAAACCTTTGACAAGAAAGGAAGAAGGGAGACAGGCCTGTAGTTCTTCACCTCAGTTGGATTAAGTGTACTTTTCTTTAGCAGAGGTGTAACCCTAGCCTGTTTAAAAGAATAAGGAACTATTCCAGAACTGAGTGAAGCATTAAATACATGTGTGACTGCTGGTAGAACACATGAAGTCCTAAAATTACAGGTTGTATAATGGACATTCCACATGATGTCCTAAAGCTACAGATTGTATAAGGGACATTCCACATGATGTCCTAAAGCTACAGGTTGTATGAGGGACATTCCATGTCAAATCAGACAAAATCCAGGAACATGGTCGCTGCATTGTCTCAACGATTGTCTACCTCAGGGGTCTCCAACCTTTTTGGGAATGAGGGCTACCTGAAGACCCGAAACCATATGGAGGGTTACTCATTTAAAACAAACATACCCACACCCCTTTTTTGCGAGGGTAGTCCTCCTAAATAATAGGCCTATGTGATTTTTACTTTTAAATTATCAATATTGTGCAGGCCTATACGTTTTTATATATTAAGCAACTGTATTTTCAAATTTAATATCAATAACCTATCCCCAACATACTTACAGCACACTGTCCCCCCCCCCCAACACACAGCACATTGTCTCATGAGAAAGCTTCTCCAACACACATATTGCACACTGCCCTCTCCCCACATACACAGCACACTATCCCATCTCCCCTGTCATCCCCCCAACACACACACCAAGACCCCTGGCAGTTGGGTTAGCCCCTTGAGCCGTGGATCTGCCCAAGGTTTCTTCCTTGGTAAGGGAGTTTTTCCTTGCCCCTGTTGCTCTTGGGTGCTCCTTGTTGGTGCCCCCCCCCCCGATTCCTCCCCCACCTTTCTTATGCAGCCCTTGCCACTTAATCTACTAAACCCCTCTTCTACTGCACTTTTTACCCCCCCCCCACTTTGCACAAATAGGCTGACACCAGACATAATTTCACTGCATTTCTTACTTCCAGTAACTATATGCATGTGACAATAAACTTCCTTGTATCCTTGTAACACCACCCTAACATATGAAAACTCCTTTTAAAGTTATTGCACACCTGAAATGATCCATGATCTGACAAAAAAGGGTAATGCACAGTCGTGCTCAGTCATGCATGCTATAACATTTTCAGCGCTATTATACGGCAGTTGCCTACGGAGGAGAAAAGGCCTGTGAGCTAAAGCAATTGTTTTTCAGTCCTTGAACAATCATGCAAGAACCGTATTTGACGAACATGGAATGGCCACAGAACTTTTGCAAAGATATGCTTCCATTGGCTACACCAGACAAGCAAGTTTTTTTTCCCCCTTTACTGTCTATGCGTGTGAGCAGCGTGTATGCGCTCCGCTTCTGTTGTTGTTGAAAGATTGAATGGGAAATGGATTTGGAGCCAAAGGCTAAAATTTAACGCAGCTACAATTTGTAAGGTATCACCAATATCAATTTAATGTTACAGATGTATGGCTATATACATTCTTAAAATGGTTCTGGTCTAGACTTAAATATCTATTGAAAACTTCACAATGGAGCGTGTTTTTAGAGCGTGATCTGCAGGCGACCTGTTGGCTATTTATAGAAAGTGCGCTGGGGGCGCCTCATAGCCGTCCCGCGGGCTACCTGGTGCCCGCGGGCACCGTGTTGGAGACCACTGGTCTACCTAATATTTAGGTCCCAAAACTAAGACCTGTAAAATACTTTTGTTAAATTTCAATGTTTGCATACATTTATTTTTTTACTCTTGATTTTGTATCATTTTTACACTCTCAGTAATGCCTTATCTTGGAGGCCATGTTTGGACATTACTATCTTGAAATGTATTATGCCCAGCCTACTCAACCTTTGTAGGGTGGAGGACAGACATGTTTTCAGTATGACTGGACCATTAACAGTTTGTACTGCATGCCCATTAGTTTTATAAGGCCCTATATATGAAACAAAGTGCAAAACTGGTGACATTAAGAGTAGTATAAACTTGTTTTGTGTAGCTCTGCTACAACAACACATTGGTACCAACAGACAACAGCTTTAAGAGAAAGAGAGGAGGATAAATGGATGGATGGATTGATGGATGAACAGACAGATACGTTGTGGATAAAGAGTGAGATTCATGCTAGAGTTTTGTTGACTCTGACAATTCCCCAAGACCTTCCTTCTGTGGGTAAACTCCCTCAACTAACTTCTTTCCAAAGAAAGTAATGAGTACTAATTACCAAATAATTGTAGGTGCCATCGGATAAAATGATGAACATTTACACATTACTCAGTGTTCAGCTGCTGAGCACACACACAACTCAATGTGTGTATGTGTATGAATACATCTAAAAGGTGAACATATGGCTTTAAAAGTCCTCACCAATATAATCCAAAGAATTAAGTTTCTAGATAGAAAAGCTGTTTTCTGGCTAGTTCAGTCCTTTGTGTGCTAGCTGGAATGCTTGTTCAAAGTCATTTGACTATGCCACCATCTCATGGTACACAGGCTTAACGCAACACCTTAAAAAACAAATTGCTGTGCTCAAAATAGATTCATGATTCAAGATTCACAATAGGACATTCTGCCCACTTTAAAGAGCATAACAGGTTGACAGTTGAAAAGAGAATCAATTGTATAAAGATGCTGCTCATGTGGAAATGAGTAAGAATATGGTTCCAACGTATTTTACCATTTTTCACCGATTCGTAGCTACCATACAGGAGGTACCTCAACTCATTTTATTCCCTTCCGTTTCAAAAGCCTAATGAATGTCTTGAATGTCTGTGTATAAAGTCAAATAATTGCGACATATGCTAAGAACAAGCTAAAGCTGGCTGCTTGGGAGTCCGCATCAATGGGGCCTAGGCATTTTTCTGCAAAGCCTTTATATGTCTATAGTAGTATAATAGTATTTCTGATATGTTGCTGATTGGATCATAAACGGCAACAAAGGGGAATGACTGACTCTTCTCTAATAACTGTATTACATGTTATTTTCTATATTTCTGATATGTTGCTGATTGGATCATAAACGGCCACAGCAATGAAGAAAAGTGAAAGTGATTGATAATGACTGACACTCTATTATTGTGTTACATGCTCCAAATGTAAAGCACTTTGAGCTGCATTCTGTGTATGAAAGGTGCTATACAAATAAAGCTTATTATTACAGTGCATGAAAATGCACTGTACTGTTCTTCCTAGGCAACTTCTTCTTATTATTATTATTATTATTCCGCTTACCACTTTTTCCGTACGCAATTTCTCTTGAACAGTTTAACTTAGAAACTTCATTCAAACTTTGTAACGTAGGTCTTCAAACAGATCGGGTTGGTATGACTTTTCAACTTTGAAACTTTTATACTTTTTAAACTATTAAAGAAAAACTTTAAACATTTAAACTTTAAACTTAAAACATTAGCTAAGTAGCATGGTTAGCAGAATTATAAATCTTAGCATAACTGCTAGCAAACATTAGAGCCATTCCAACTTTCAGTTATCGTCAAATATCTACCTATACACAGCCATTAAACTATTTGAATATCAACATTCATTAAACTGCTAGAAAACGTTAGCTAAGTAGCATGGTTAGCAGGTTAGCATTGCTAGCACTGCTATAAAACATTAGCTAAGTAGCATGGTTAGCATAGTTAAAAATCTTAGCATAACTGCTAGCAAACATTAGAGCTATTCCAACTTTCAGTTATCGTCAAATATCTACCTATACACAGCCATTAAACTATTTGAATATCAACATTCATTCAACTTCCAGTCTGTCAACAACTTTTAAACTATTTACCTTCAACTTTTAAACGGTCTACTTTTAAACTATCTATTAAACTAGCTGTCTATCAACAACTTTTAAACTATCTACTGTCTATCAACAACTTTTAAACTATCTACATTCAGCTTTTAAACAGTCTACTTTTAAACTATCAACTTTTATTAAGCTATGCAACCACCATGTCTATCCTAGCATCACCGTAGTAACCATCTCTGTATTATCTGTTTTAACTATACATGATATTTTACATCACAACTTTAACATTTTCATGCACTGGTAATTCCTTGGAATTGCATTTCTAGTTATTATTATTATTATTATTATTATTATTATTATAATGGGCAAAAACTCTTCTACACAACAGCAGTGCAGTGGAATAATTTGCCCACTTGTCTGAAATTGAGTGCCTTAGCTAGTATGCTCAGAATGTTTTTAAAGAAATGCTAACTTAAAGATGCTCTAAGCGATGATGGGTAATGTCACTTCTGTTAGCTCCCTCCGTCCCGTGCAGCTCTCCTAAACGCGCATTTCGTCTGTGATTTGCTGGAACAGTTTATGTTTTTATGGGCAAGGTTTGCCCAGGTTGTTTTTGTTGCCGTTTTTGGAGCCAGGGCTGCCCCCCCCCTCTCCCCTACATACACAGCACATTATTTCATCAGGAAGCTTCTCCAACACACATCCCCAACATACTTACAGCACACTGCCCCCCCCCAATACACAGCACATTATCTCATGAGGAAGCTTCTCCAACACACATATTGCACACTGCCCTCTCCCCACATACATAGCACACTATCCCATCTCCCATGGTCATCCCCCCAACACACACACCAAGACCCCTGGCAGTTGGGTTAGCCCCTTGAGCCGTGGATCTGCCCAAGGTTTCTTCCTTGGTAAGGGAGTTTTTCCTTGCCCCTGTTATTGTTTGCGCAGCCTACAGTAAGTAGGTCTTAGTGAGTTAGGAGTCCTCTAGACTTCTTTTCAGCTGTCTCAGAGGTGGAAAGTTGCGTTCGTTGGGGGCACGGCCTGATTAACAATTCATAGACCCTTGGAACAAATGTCTGATGGCCCCCCCCTGCCCCCCAGCCAACGTGAATCGGGCGGTCAGTTAATAGGCCTATCGTGAAGATTTGTATTGCCATTTAAGGCACGAGCACATCTGTGAGGCCAAGCCTCACCAAGTAGCCCGTTTGTTTACAACTAACATTACATTTAATTAAACTGCTTATAGGCTATGCCGAAATAGTTTCAACATTTTGAATATCAGTGTCGGTTGAATTAGGAAAGGCCTTATGGCTGAAAGCTGCTTGGGATCCCCCCTGTCAAGCAATAACCATACAAAAAGTTAAAAACAGATGACATGATGCGCATCACTGACATAATGCGCAAATAATATAGCCTAGATATTCCAACATTACATTACATTACATTTGTAATTTATACAAATACAAATGTATAAAAATACATTTGCAATATATTCGAATACATGTGTTTATTTTAGAGGGGATATTCGAATGTCATTTTTGAGCAATTTTGACAGCCCTAGTCCACTGTAGGCTACGCCAATCGTCTATTAACACCTTCCACCTAACCCCGGTGAGTAGGGGTCGCTATAATGCGTGTGAAATAGCACCATTGAGTAGCCTATGCGAAATAGCCTTAACCCTCTAGGCGCCACGGTCGAGTTTACTCGACAAGATGCGGTACTGAATAATACGGCCGATTTAGTCAAATAGGTTATCATATTTCGTTCGACCTCCACTCCACTAGATGGCAGACAAGTCATACGTCATCCCCGAGTCGAAAAAACGACATGCTTTAAACAAAACTTTCTAGCTACAGGGCATTGAATCAGTGCGTGAAATACCGGAGCTAGTGTGCGTGTGAGCCACTTTGTCAGAGCGATATTGTCAACGTCAGCGAGTATTTGCATTAGATTATCGTCTAATGGCATCAAAAAAGTTTACCTGAAATGAAGTGTTGGGTCTTCTATTCGCGGACCCTGATTCTGAAGGGGAATATCTGCCTTCAGAAAATGACGGTGATTCGTTTAGTGAGGCTTTAGATGCGTCCCTGCCTTGCAATGATGCAGCTGGACAAAGTGAGAGTTTACTCCATAGTTTAGCTTACACCAAGCACAAACGTTGAATCGTTTGCCCAATGTCACTGGTGGGAATAATGTTTCACGGGTTCGGAATGTTCATCAGGAAGTTAGCAGGGTGTTAGTGGTGTGGCGAACGAGGCTGGAGGTAGCCTAATATCCATAGCGCTAGCTTCTGTCTTCTGAACGTGTGCCTCTCCGCAATCGCGGCGACAGTAACGTGGTGGAGCCTTTGTCTAATGCCACTGGGTATGTTAGACGAGGTCGAAGTGCTCATAGGACAGTTAGGGGGGAACGTAGAGGCAGTGTGGGGAGTCGCAATGAGAATGACAGTAGGCCTAGTCCGAGCTGCGCAAATTCTCTCCACTCGACGCGAGCGCGAGGCAGATCTGGCCATGCTGCTCGCAACAGGAGCAGAGGTGGTGACACGGGGCAGGAGAGCCATTAGGCCATGCATAGTCTATCACAAGATGATGGGAATGCCGGCCCTGTATGGATAGGATATGGATATGGATAGTCATTATCTCTACAGCAAAAGGCCTGCTACATAAAAAAAAAATTGTCAGCCATTTATTAGTAATGATTTACACTGTTGATTATCTATTTCCCTGACCATTTAGGACATGTGTTCTTTTTTGTGTGTTCATGTCCTTGTGATGTGTGTGTCTTTGTCAGCTAAGAAAAAACAACAACAAAAAACATCAACAAAAACAACAAAAAGAAAACAAATACTAACATTGTCTCTTGTCTTGTCATCTCACTCCTGATCTGTGCCTTGCCATGGCAAGTGAGCTTTTGAACTAAACAGGTCTTGTCTACTTGTGTTTGTGTGTCATCTGAATAATACAGTGGGCATCGCTTTCAAATGACCACTTCATTCGCGCATTACGCTGCGTGAAGCTTTAGTACCACTTTCAGCCACTGTGCGTCGCTCTGCCACTGTACATCGCTCTGCCTGCCGTCCCTTACATAATTGTTGCCGAGAGTAATCCCAGCCTACGAATTCAATAACAAAATAAATCATGCATAATTAAACATTACCTCGATTTAGGCTACTTGGGTATGGCTTAAGGCTTGACTACACGGTGGTAACGAAAATCGAAATCGAAATTTGCTGTCTACATTATTGTCAGTGTTGGGGTTAACGCAACTACGCAAATCAAAACAGTGGTGTGATAATTGAGCCAGTAGAGAAATAACTGTTCAGAATTAATGTGTAGCCTTGGGTAGGCTTCTGCAGAAAACAATGTTGTTGCCGATTTAATACTATCTGGCGACGTTTTTAACAGGCTACGCAATAGAGGCTTAGACAACTATGACCCACGTTTTGGTTTCGTAAATTAATTTGCCCTACTTCTTGACTGCAATGTAGTCATTTGACTGCTTGACATGTCATTTTTATTTTTCTGTACAATAAACAAATACATCTGCTTTATGCCGCAGAATTACATTAATATTTGGCTGACTGCAGACGCGCCACTTCCCTCCCCATATTCCAAGATTAAGATAGTATGAAGTGCTTTTTGTATAGGCTACTATCATAAAAAAAATAGTTAAAACGAATAGCTATTTGCAATTTGACAAAACACTGGTCCTCATTTTGCGAATGCGAGGACGATATGAGCCTGTTGCATTTAGTTAGATGTCCGAGTCACGCATAATGTTTGAAAACCACTGGCTCGTAATCACAATAATTTAACACACGACAGTTGGATAACCTACTTCATCATGTCCCCATGCCTACATTTTTGTGAGTAGCATAGAGATCGTTAAAAACAATAAAGTATGGCTCTCCGTTTGGGACATCGAAAACGTATATTTTTAATAGACTACCGTCGAAGATGCTGACTTGCAAAAGCCTCGGGATAACACGTTATCTCCACTATCATCAGTCATGCCCCTTGATCAAAGTGGGGAATGAAATAAAAGTTTGAGAACCACTGGCTTAACAAGTTACCTACAGTCCAGAACACAGAATCTGTTGCAATATTCTGATGATCGGCGATGATATCGGCAAATGTTTGTTTTCCAAAGTAAGAATTTCACTTCACCATGCACCTTCGACAATACCTGGCCTACCTGGTATCATTACAAACATTATTCTGTGTCCTAAAACTGGCATATTTTATGGCATTGTGTCATGTAAGTTCGTTGCAAAATCTAGAGAAATGTGTGAGGTGGTCAGCGGGGGACAATTGAGACACACATTGGATTGTGTTATTACTTGAACATTCCACACTATCCACAGCTGTGGTAGGCCTATCAGGGGCAGGAGGATTACTGTCAGCGCAGGCTTTATATAAAATTCTTCAACAGAAGGCCTCGAATGTTGTCTTGTTTGTGGAGCGCTTTGCTTCGCTTCTGTAATTTCGGCTTCATTGAAAATGAGGGCTTCCCTCAATGACCCTCCGAGAATAAATAAAGGTTGAATGAATGAATGAATGCAGGCTTGCCCAAAATAAAGGCATGTGGTTTGCGCAGCCTACAGTAAATAACAGACCTGCCAGAATGTGCGTTATGATGCTTTTTTACGAGGAAGATGTTTTTGGTACCCTACGCACACTGCATGTTCTTAAATAACAATGATCATCAGTAATATTCAACCATTAATTTGGGTAAATGGGCAAGCGTGACCACCTTGATTGGCTGATGATTGTAACGCGGGCATGATTCCAAACACCTCCCTTACGATGATGAGTGACAGGTGACGGGTCTCAGAATGCGTGCGCTACACAAGGACGGAAGATGATGAATAACTGGGGCCGTAGGCTATTCACAAAGGCTTTTATCTTACTACTAGGAGTAGGCTACTCCTAAATCGCACTTAAAGATTTTAGATTGGAGTTTTCTCTTAAAAGTTATTCACAAAGCCTTTCAGACAACTCCTAAACTAGGAGTGAGTCTTCGTGGCTATGGATGACGTCATTACTCATGCATGAGCTTGACTGAAGTGACCACCTTGATTGGCTGACGATTGTAACGCGGGAATTCCAAACACCTCTCTTCCGATGATTACTGACAAGGTGACAGGTCGGAGAATGTGTGCGCTACACAAGTAGTGAGAAGGACAGAAGATGATTAATAACTGAATAAAAAGGCCTAGCCTAAATGAATAAAGAGTAAGGCAACACAAATAGCTTAGTAGCCTAATGAAACATAGGCCTATGGATTAATGCAGTAGCCTACCTTTGCAACATTATTAAATTAATCTGTCACCATATCCCTAGGCTACGTTTGCAAAGAAGAGAACATTTTAATTTGATTCACAATGAAACGTTACATTTCATTTACATGTTAACAATGAGTAGTTTTGGTTGTTGTTGGTGGCATTATTGCATCCCTTTTATGAATGCAAAATTGTTCCCTCGCGATTGGAAGCTCCTGTTGCGCATAGGCTACGCATTTCAAAACATTGCAATGTAAAATGCCACAAAAAAGCTGTTTATGAATAGGTCTTAGTGAGTTAGGAGTCCTCTCGACTTAAGGCCAGACACGGCAGGTGAAAACATCGTTTTTTCATGCACTGGTCAATTTTGAGATTTTGAGCTAGTATGTTACCTTAGCATGTATTCTATCACATTACTACAACAAAAAAGTCCGATTTACACATTTAGGTGTTTATTTCATTATATTGTGTCTACTCGCGCCGGTATATTTCTCCTAAATTCAGCAAAAGTTAGCATTCTAACCTTGCACCCACTCCCGCGACCGTGGTCCAAAACATATCATGTGTACTACCGTTGGAAAGCTCTGTTTTTCCTGTATCACGCTATGTGATCCATATATGGACACTTCCTTTGTATCAGCAACAGAAAACAGCAGGCTGTTTTCTCAAAATGAGTTTCCTCTCACACTCTGAGCTCAAAAACTCCACTTCAGAAGCACGTACATACACCAAACTTTCTAGACTTATGCCTAACTATATGTCGAAGATTTCTACAGAGGGGTTTGTTGATATATTATTTCTAGCCTGACTTACATGACATTTTATGCCTAAAAACATGGAAAAAATCGATTTTTTAGGGCTAGTGACATAATTTTCTGATTTACAGGATAACAAAAGTAGATATTCATAAATCCCTCTGTAAATGTTTCCCCATCTAATATCTGAACACAATGAAAACATAATTTTGAACCTGGCTGTATCCAATGCTCAGGTTTCGTGCCTTAAAATGTATGCAAATTAGCGCATATTTAATTAGATAATGCCTAATTTGCATTTGTAAACATTAAATTACAGCAAACTTTTAATACATTTTTTTCTCATATTAATGTAAGTAATCAACTGGGGAAGTTTCATAGTGATATCTGCTTGTTAAAAATTTTACCCTATTCACCTGTAGTGTCTCGCCTTAAGCTGTCCCAGACTTAGGTGCTACTTTTAGGTCTAAAATGCTTCGTGAATTACTTTTTGTGAAAAATTAGGAGTCCTAAAGTTAGGAGTGACACGCCCATTATTTTTAGGAGTTGCTCCTAAATTCGCCAGTTAGGAGCTACTTTTAGCCTTAAAATTCTTGGTGAATACGGCCCCTGAATAAAAAGGCCTAGCCTAAATGAATCAAGGCAAAACAAATAGCCTAGTAGCCTAATGAAACATACGGATTGATGTAGTATCTTTGTAACATTATTAAATTATTCTGTTACTATGCCTACGTTTGCAAAAGAGAACATTTTAATTTGATTCACAATAATGTTACATTTAATTTACATGTTGACAATGATTAGCCTAGTTTTGGTTGTTGTTTTGGCGTTATTGCATGTTAGTTATGCCTACAATGCAAAATTGCTTCCTCACGATTGGAAGCTCCTGTAGCTGCATAGGATTCAAAACCGCAGGTTTGTGATATAGGTCTGTGAGTAAGGAGTCCTCTTGACTTCTTTTAAGCTGTCAGAGGTGGGAAGGTGGGATTTTTTGGGGGCAGGGCCGGATTAACTGGGCACAATTGTCTGATGGCCCCCCTTCCCCCCAGCCAACGTGAATCGGGTGGTTAGTTAATAGGCCTATCGTGAAGATTTTTCCTGCCATCTAAGGCACGAGCGCATCTGTGAGGCCAAGCCTCACCAAGTAGCTCGTTTGTTTACAACTAACATTCCATTTAATTAAACTGCTTTATAGGCTATGCCGAAATAGTTTTCAACATTTTGAATATTAGTGTGGGGTGAATTGAAATGTTCTCAAAGTAGCCTTATGGCTGAAAGCTGCTTGGGATCCCCCCCCCCCCCGTCAAGCAATATACATTGGGTCCCCGTTAAGTTTGGACGGGTTCCTTCATGAATCACGCACCCCATTTTCTCAGCAGAAATGGCACAAACTGCAGTTGACACAAACAACCACAAGGTGTCACTTGGGTGCCACTACTATTTTTGTTGCGACTGACTTACTGCTTCCATGACGCAGCGGGGGCACGGGAACTTAAATTGATCACGGTAGTTTAAGCTTACACTTGACAAAACATTCTAATATGAAAATGTAGATGCAATTGTTGTAAAATGGTGCAGCTCCTTTAAGAAAGCACAGTGTGCAGGGATGGAGAGAGAGAAAGCGAGAGGGGATAGGCCTATGTGTGTTAGAACTTAGCGTGTGGAAAAAGTATGTGCTGTTGAGACTGGAGCGAGTCATATTCAAAATAATGCAAAAAAAAGGAATTATCCTCATTCATTGCAACCAAAGCATGCCTGCTTGCCGACGTTCAAACGAAAAATATATCAAAGCACCTTTTGCGTTTGAATGTAGCACGAAAAAATGTTTAAACAGCTGGACAAATGATTTAGCTAATTGATTATATAACCTGTACACCAGCAATTGTTGAACATTTACCTGTACAAGTACATTGACAGTAGCCCAGCCTAACAGCATGTTGTAGGCCTACTGTTGAAATTTCACTTAAATTGCAACCGCAACATGCCTGCTTGCCAACGTTCAAACGACAACGAAAAAGATAATAAAACAACAAGAGGGTTGAGTCTGAATGACACTGAGTTTTTAGACACTGAGTTTTTGTAGTTAAGAAATATTTTCGTATAAAAAAATGGTCATTCTTCAATCTCCTTCACTGACGCCTATGGAAAAGGCTTAACGTCCCAAAACAACGATCAATGATCATCAAATTTCTCTCTCACATTGCTCCTCATAACCATCTATAAAAAAGTGTTTTTTCTTTTCTTTTTGAGCACATCCGAATCCCAGGACATAACGCACTGGACCTTATAATAGGCTCTAGATATAATTCCAAAGGGGGCAGATAGGGGCCACTGCACTTAAAACTTAAAAAGATGAAGCTTTCCGAACTTTGAAATTGCGATCAGTGACTGGCATCGGGTGAACGAAGCTTTTCGAAGTTGAACAGGCTATTAAAAACTATTTGCGCACCTCCATGTCACAGGAGAGACTGGGCTCTCCCTTCTATGAAAAAGACGTTAGGCTACCTGCAAACTGGCCTATGATTTCATTGCTGAGTTTGCGGCAAAGCAAGAAAATGTTTTTTTTTCCTGAGTCAGGATATGGCGAGTCAGTGTCATTTATTTGTCCAATGTTAGCCTATAGATACAGACCAGTACATCTTATCAATAGTTTGAATGTCGTGTGTGTTTCTGCTCATTGACAAATACCGTTCAGCACAATGATTCATGCCCAATTAATTCCCCCTGTTAAAGTGTTCGCCTTTGTTACACTATTTGGTTTCGTGATGTAGCCTATGATAAACACCATATGGCCAAATATGTGACTCAGCTAATGTTATAGGCTATACAATTGAATTTCCCCTCTTAAAGGCAAGCTGGTGTAGCTTATTAGACTAGGCTACTATTAAAATACACCGACGGTAGCCTTGGCTATGTGTAAAGTAAGCTATCGCATTATTTCATGCACGTAAGTGAAAAGGGCCTTGCATCTGTCAAGTTCGCACAGGGCCTCGCATCCCCTTGCGACGGCCCTGCAGCTCCTCCTAAGACAGCGAGGAAAAAGTTAAAATATGCGATAAACCCGGGAAAAGTTGACAGGTTTGTTTCGGTCCCGGTGATTATTTGTGAAATTGTGCAAACGACAGCCTTTTCAAGGCATTTCAAGGAAGGAGTCGTAGCATGCAAGCTCCCAAATTGACCCAGTAGCCTAAGGCATCAATAAATTGTTGGGACTGGGGAGGGTCATGCGTTTTTTCTCAATCACTTTGGAGGGTCATAGAAAAAATTCTTGCTGGCGAGGGAGGGTCACGTCTTTTTTGACTAACGCTCCCAAAACTCCTCCGGTAGCCCCTTAATTAAATAAATAACGAACAGTCCCTAATTGATTAATAGCCTAGGCCCACACCAGCAATTGTTGAACATTGACCTGTACAGGACATTGACAGTAGCCCAGCCTAACAAGCAAATGTTGCAAAATACATCAAAAGACGCAATTAATCAGAAATAAATAATGTAATCTGCATCGCTTTATTTAACAAACTGCAAGCAACAAGAGCATTGAGTTCGCTGTAAGGCCAAACCCAAGAGCAAAGCCTATCTGTTGAGGCAGTCGATAGGCTATATAACGAGCTGTGTGCCTGGAAAGACGATAGATGACGGCTCTGGTCATCCCATACCCTCCCCCACTTCCTGTAGCCTACCATTATGAAGGCCTGTAGCCTAAAACGACTCGTTGCCGTTTTGTGACATTAAGCTTTTTCACGTTAAGCCCCCCTCCCCCATCTTTCACAAGCAGTGGGGGAGCGCGGGGCACAAAGTAACACTTTTTGGTAGACAAAGGAGGGTTCTCCGCGCTTCTGTCGTTTGGCCACAATCCGTTGCAACCAGGCCAGGACAGATATTTTAGAGAGGAGAGACGCCGGTGCAGCTCAGATGTCTTCTTAATTTTCTTTATTCTTCAGTAAAAGGTGCAGAACATTATTAAACTTTGACTAACATTTCGATGTGTCGATGTTTTTGACTAACGAACATCGAAACGTTAGTCAAAGTTTAATAATGTTCTGCACCTTTTACTAAAGAATAAAGAAAATTAAGAAGACATCTGAGCTGCACCGGCGTCTCTCCTTCTCTCTAACACGTTTTGGCTTTGGCTAAATATTTCTAAAATCATTTGAGTTTCACTAGTCACATGTTTTAACAAGCAACACTTGTTATTGAACTAATAACAGTGTGTCGAAAATTGACTTTATTTTCCATACGGAGAAATAACATATGCAGAGTCTAACCAAGGTCAATCTTGCCAAAAAAGCCCTCAAACCTGAAAACACATGAGGCAAAAGTGCAAAACATCACTAAACTAACACGCACATATTTTTGTATTGCAATCATTGTAGCCTACAGTTGTAACAGTCGTTTTAGTCCCCGGATGCGCTCATTATAAAGAACGTTTAACGTGTCCCAAAAACAGCTATCAATTAATCACCAAACGTCTTATAAACAAGTATTGCCAGGAGCAACACCTTGCAAAAAATGATAACAATAGGCCTAGGTCTTTATATGGCTCTGCTCCTGCCTAGATTCGAACTCAGAACTACCCGAAAGTTGCAGACCTGTTCTGGACATACGTGCATTAACCCACTCGACCGTCAGACAACGCTATCTGCTTCGAGTAGGCCTATTGGGTAGGACTGTAGCCTACACTGGTTGCTGTGTCATATGAATGCTGTCATTTTGTTAACATTACTGTTAAGGAGATGCTGTAGGCAAAGTCTATATTTCAACCTCGTTAGTGTAGTAAAAAAAATCAGAACTATTCACAAGGTTTCTGGGCAGCATATTTATGTTCTGTTAGCAAGCGAACTTCTCATGACTACCGACAAAGTAGCCTACTGCCAGCTGACGAAGCTCTCATTTTAAAACATTACTGAGAGACAGACACTGTACAATCAAGAAATCTTGCCACTGAATCCAAAACTATGTTTAACATTATGTACAAGGCTTAGGCTACAGTGGACTAGCATGTTGCAGGGGCTGCTAAAAACGCAGAGAAACGCACTGAAAACTCGAATGCGCCGTCTGGTTCGACCGTGGAACTCCACAGCGGACTATGCTGCCCCAAGCGGCTGCAGTTGTACTTACATTTCACCATTCACCATGATCGTGAATGAAGTGTCAATTTTTAACTGGGACCCACTGTAACCATACAAACGCGCTTCCTGCACTCATTGTTTCAAAAGGAGTCATTTTGGCTTTGTCAGAACTGAAGAGCTGTGGACGGCATGGCACGGTATGCCCAATGAAAATAAATTAACGCAACACAACACAGACCCCGCTTCTCTCGCGTCAGTCACTGACATGAACGAAACACAGAACCCGCTTCTCTCACGGCAGTCACTGACAGTAACTAAGAATAAATGCATGGGGAAAAACACTTCCCCATGACAAAGACATTGTAAAACACTGAAAGTTAATATTTTGTCACTAGCAACATACATCTGTCCTTTGTCAAATGTATTATGTTCCAAGTAGCCTATGCGTAATTCTGCTTCATAAAGTTGAACAAATACATTTGCTTATTTCACAGAAAAATATAAATAGCCAGTCTACAGTGCAGAGTTGGTAAGTTATGGTAGGCCAACTTGCAGTGAACATACAAACAGGGGAAATTATTTCTCTTGCAGCTGAGTAGCCTCAGGTGCGCACGTACATAAGGCCGAACATGCAAGCGCCAATGAATCGTGCTCTCACGACAATCGCGCCGTTAAACTTAAATAGGTTAACATCAATGTAAGTTCGCCTTCAAGCAAGGAAAACGATGATTTGAAGACATCTGTTTCGTTGGAAGGGCAAGGGGTAGCAACAGGGCAACACAGAGACAGGCCCGATGGCAGGGCTGTTATGAGAGTATTAAAATATGGGATATTCTACGGGAAAACATTAAAACGGCAAGACAGCGGGGAAAGTTAAAATACGTGATAAACACGAAAAAAGTTGGCATGCATTGTTTCGGTCCCCGTGCACAGGGATTATGTGTCATACTATTAATCACATATGATTATTTGTGAAATTGTGCAAACAGGCGCAACACATTTGAAAAGGAAGGACTGGTAGCATGCAAGCTCACGGGAAAGATTGATTTAAGAACGTTATCACAAAGTGTGTGGCTGTGGCGCGGGCGGAAGACAATTGGCAGGGGAGGGTCGTGTCTTTTTTAACAATTCTGCCGGAGGGTCATTGAACAATTTCTAGCAGGCAAGAGAGGGTCATGCAACTTCCAACTGAAGCACTCAAAATTTCTCCGGTGGCCCCTTCAATAAATACCGACCAGTCCCTAGATTGCTGCTGGGCTATATGTCTTGGTTCTGTTAACAACTCATTGTCAAACGCATAGCCTATCTCGCGGTTGCATCCATTACAAACAAACATGCAATGTGAACGTCTGGGATTGGGGAGAGCACTAAATGCTCTACTGAATAAGCACAAAGTCAAACCTTTAAATGAAAAACACTCTTTAATAATCCAAAAAAATAAACCGCTAATGAAGTAAACTTGTGACCATCAAAAATCGTTTATCGCTTGTAACTCCGTGATACCAGGACGTAACAGGAAGGCATTTGGCTGAGCAACGGAGGTTAATATGCTCCATGTTTTGTCCAAATGATGACTGTCTATCATCGTTGCACTCGGAGAAAACCGGAATGTTTCATTCGTCCCCGTTTCAATCGTCCCGGTTGTACCTACTCAAAACGCAGATAGAACCGTATTATTCTAAGGTAGCGAAATAGCGTTCAGCATGATTCATGCCCAATTAATTCCCCCTGTTAAAGTGTTCGCCTTTGTAGTTTGGTTTCGTGATAGCCTATGATAAACGGCTTATGGCCAAATATGTGAAAACGTTAAAATACAGTAGGCGATAAACCCGGAAAAAGTTGACAGTGATTTTTTCATAATCACTTTGGAGGGTCATAGAAAAATGTATTGCTGGCGAGGGAGGGTCACGTCTTTTTGGACTAATGCTCCCAAAACTCCTCCGGTAGCCCCTTAAATAAATAACGAACAGTCCCTAATGAAGTAAACTTGTGACCATCAAAAATCGTTTATCGCCTGTAACTCCGTGATAACAGGACGTAACAGGAAGGCATTTGGCTGAGCAACGGAGGTTAATACACTATATGTTGTCCAAATGATGTCTGTCTATCATCGTTGCACTCGGAGAAAACCAGAATGTTTAATTTGTCCTGCGTCTCTACGGCTGCAAACGGGATTCACTCGCAGTTAACCAAATATTTCTTTATTAGGGCAGGGCAGGCATATTTCTGGCTATTACATTATTTCTAAACCAGTCTGCTAAAGTCAAAGTCAAAGTCAAAGTCAGCTTTATTGTCAATTTCTTCACATGTTCCAGACATACAAAGAGATCGAAATTACGTTTCTCACTATCCCACGGTGAAGACAAGACATATTTTACCAATTTAGGTCCACAGACAAACATAACATTCAAGTAAACAAAAAAGTAAGTAAATAAGTAAATAAGAGGGCACATATAATAATGAAAAAATAAGAGCAGAAAAATTTGGTTGAAATTGTGCATAGACAGTCAATAAAATACTAGTGCAAAGTCAGGCCAATAAAAGGCTTGGGTAGTTCTGTTTGACCTAAGTAAGAAAGAAAGTGGCATAGTGGTGCAAGTTATGTAAGAGCAGCAGAAGCAGAAGTCTGTAGTGAAGTCTGTGTAGGGTTTTCCAGGCTCCATTTCTTTTTACGAGACACCCTGCTCACTTGAGCCATCTACCGGTTGTTTGGGTTGTTGCAGCGTCACTGGAAAAATACAAATTAAAGTCGCGTGATACCGCGTGATCCCACGCGCGGGCCGCGAGTGAAGCTGGCCAAGTCGAAGCACTGCCCACTGTATATATGTGCCCCATACATGGAATCAGAGTGCCTAATGTATGTAGTAAATGGAAAATCTTTACAGCAAAAGGCCAGCCTACCGCTACATGCATTTGGTTTGTTTCTGCCATTTATTAGTAATGATTTATACAGTTTGTTTACTACTTACTATTTACCTGAGCATTCAGTATTGTCCAATATAGCATACAGAAGGTGAGGGACATTTTGGGGGAAAAGAAGTGGTGCATTTTATCATTCAAAAAATTCTATAATCCAAGATGGCCGCCACCATATGACGTCATAATATGCAAATTAGATATAAACATTTAATCTCTACATAAACTTTGGGTCATCCTTAATATTTCTCTAATTTACAGAAAGTCTCTATCTCTTATCACTTTTAAGATATAGCCTTTTGAAATGAAGATGTCAAAATCGAACGTTTCGGGAAAAAAAACCTCTGGCGCCTAAAGGGTTCAAATCTTTCCGGTGTTGTGTGCCTTCTGGTTTCTCCACCTACTGGTTTCCTTGCGCGTGCATGCGCTGCAGAAGTTGTCAGACATTCACAAACAAGTTGTTTTAGGCGGTTTGAAGTCGCTTTTCATACGCCATGAGCGCTCGGCTACATTACAGCCACTCGGACAAAAGACATGTAAAAAATATATGTTTTGAAAACTAGCATTAAACTGGATTCGATCCCGCAAAAGCAACACACGTGTGACTCTCTCCATCCTGGTTCCCTACTCTTTGAGCCAACTAATATGTTACGCGAATCAATTAACTATTGTAGGCTACCATTAATTAATAACGTAGGCAACACCCAGGTAACATGTTGTCCAGGCTATCTGAAACAAGGGGTTGCCTCTCATCTACAACAACTGGTTACCTTGGGCTGCTACAGTTGTCAGTGCACTGTGCACAGTAGGCCTATGCTACTCTTTGTGGTTGATCAACTAAAAATAAAAGATGTGTTTGGTGATGACGTTATTGTAGGCCTAGTAGACCTAAATTCTGATGGTACGAGAAACGATCTACATAGCGCACCAGACCGCGATGTCTTCAAGGGTTGAATGAAGAGAGTTTGCAATAATTAGTGTATTTTTCAAGTCAATAAACATTCTTAATTTTCGAATGTCTTTGTCAGGGAACATCTGACTTTTAAAAAACATAGGTCTGGTAGTCACTCAGACAAGGAGTTATAAGATAAAGGCAAAACCATTTGTGTCACCTAATGCAGTTCAGTGAATTAGCAAGATACCATCAGAAGGCAACAATCATAAAGCACAGTGCGCGCTGTCTGCATGTTGTAGGCTAGATTTGCGTGAGTTCTTTCTTGCTTTACTTTTGTGAGTTGCGACCACCTAGGCTATGTTATAGATGTTCTATGAGGTACGAGTGTTTAGCTGTGTCACAAAACAATAAGCTTTGTCAGACTACTTTTAAAATGATATTCAGGGCTAGGGCTGGGATAAACGATCTAAAAAATCTAAAAATCTAGCGATTATTTTTTCGATGCATCAATTAATCTAACGATTCATTTTTTCAGTCCGATTCGATTTCGATTATCTCCCCATTAATTCACTAATAGCAACTTATACATGTTTATTTACACATCTGAATGAAAAAAACATGAATTATTTAACATTGCAATATATGTTTATTGCTCTTAAGATTCCAAAATAAAAGACTATACAAGTGCAAAGTAATGCATTCTTAGTCAGAGGTAGCATTCAATAAAGTTCAGTAGTGTATGTCTAATTGAGTGCCTGTCATTTTAAGATGTTCGTGTGGGAATCCTTGCAATTAACATTAAAACGTTCCACATACTAGACGCACCCCACCGGTAGCGCGACAATGTGACGTCACAGAAGCGCCGTAACCATTTATACTCACGTGTCGTGGTCACGACACTAGTTGCAATATTCTCCTGAACAGAGGTGTCGCTGTTGTGAAAAGATTAACGCTAACTACGTTACACAGCAGAAGAAGCTGCATTAAGAAACACTAGTAGCAGAGAATGTAAATGGGCTCTGCTATTAGCTAGCCTCTGTGATGGTACTTCAGACTTTGGTTGCTACTATTCACAACTACCACCATCATTATCATCTAGTTTCCAAGGTGTGCGCACAGGTAGATAGATAGATAGATGGATATATAGATAGATACTTTAGTCATCCCGAGGGAAATTTTAATAATTTAAACAGTTTAGTTAGCTGGCTAGCTAGCTAGCAGCTGGCTGAGTTTGTGTAATTTCCTGAAGTGGAAAGAGATTTTGTTCAGGCCTTAATAGATATCCTTTGTTTGAAAATAAATCGTTTCTATTCTTTCCTCTTAATTCCATATGTTGCAACTCTCGCTGGTAACTTTGTTAACTTATCCAGCAAACTATTAAAAATTCACGACTGTAACAAAACACTGCAACTCTCGCTTGCCCTCGAACTAGTCCATCTTCCTGTTTCCACTTTGTCGCGCTCGTCGGGAAAAAAATGAGTGGTGCGCTACCTGGCTAAAAGCCTGGCGCGCCAGCAATATCTACGTCATTTTGACATCACGGTGTCGCGCTACCGGTCGGGTGCGTCGAGTATGTAGAAGCCCTAACACAGTTAAAAGGCTGCTGATGTGTGGATGCAATTCATAACGTAGTAAGTTCAAATAACGGTTTGTACTTCTCCTTTGGACAAGCACTTTTGAGTCTTGGAAAACACTTTTCCATTTACATCGGAATTTCAGAGTCAATAACATTCAGAGTCAATAAAATGAGCCCTGCATATGAGTAACGAATAAGCAGCTGCAAGTAAGCATGCTAAACTTGACACCCAAACAGTATTCTAACGTTAGCTTTGAGATACTTGATTGCATACTGTAACTTAACTTAGTTTAGTCTCCTCAATGTACTATGTTGTGATAAGACCTTAGCAGAGTTTACTTTAACTTTAATTCAGCAGTTTTAATGCTGCAAATTTGCGCAGCATGGTCACGATGCTAAGCGGATTTAATAGCAATTTAGCCCACTGTGTTCTATGCAGTGCTTCTATGTGGCAACAACGATCCTTCAACAATCGTGAATATTTTGTTAAATGCACATGCAGAGGAGGAGCAGCGGGCTCGTTACGAGAGAGAGCGGGCGGGGCGAGGAAAGGCTGTGTGAGTAAAAGGTGCAGCTCAATGAAATTATTTTATCTTATCTAATAATTTAAATAGTAGGCCTACAACATAGAACATCAATGTGTGGTGGCCGGTTTTGATTTCGTGGTGCCCAGCCACAGATTAGTCAACGTATGGAAAACACTGAAGGTGTAAAATTGAAAATATTTAGCAGCACACGTTATGCTTGACGAATCGACGCTCATATTTTGCGTCGACGTCATCGATTACGTCGACGCGTTGTCCCAGCCCTATTCAGGGCTATATACATTTTAAACATTCGGGGCTGAAGACCCGACAAAGCCTTGCGTTAATTCCTGACACTTCCCACCTGAAGAATTTTCATACGAGAGACACTCTCATTGGTGGTTAGTATATGAAGTAGGGAATTGACAGCAACATATCCAATCACATTATGAGATGCTGAATTTAACATAAACTGCAATGTTTGATTTTAAATGAATGTAAATTTAGCCAGGACTGTAAGCTGGCACACGTGGGTGCTCGATGTTTTCAGTGGGTGCCCGAGAGACGGAGCACCCACGGTATCGGCGCCTATGACAAGCGTATCTCGCAGTTGCATCCATTACAAACAAACATGCAATGTGAACGTCTGGGATTGGTAGTCTAGTCGTGATTTCATGAACCCAGAAATGTTGAGTATCCTAAAGTTTTATTACAGAAATGTCATCTATAGGCCTGGTGGGTGGAATTCAACTTGGTTGCCTAAAGTTGCACTTTGGGCAATTTGCATAATTAGCATAAATAGGCAATTAAGGCGAGGCAGTACAGGTGAATAGGGTAAAAAATTTAAATAATAGATATCACCATGAAACTTTCTGAGTTGATTACTTATGTTAAGATGAGAAAAAAATGTATTGCATGTTTTTTATATTTTAATGTTTACATATGCAAATGAGGCCCCATCTCATTAAAAATGCTCTAATTTGCATACACAAAAAGCAGATAGTGTGATAAAGCCAGGCTCAAAATTGTTTTTCCAAGGTAAACACGTGTTCCACTAAAGTGCATTTTACTCCGGATAATTCCTTTAACCAAATATTTCTTTATTAGGGCAGGGCAGGCATATTTCTGGCTATTAAATTATTTCTAAACCAGTCTGCTAAAGTCTGTAGTGAAGTCTGTGTAGGGTTTTCCAGCTCCATTTCTTTTTACGAGACACCCTGCTCACTTGAGACCTCTGCCGGTTGTTGCAGCGTCGTTGCAGCGTCACTGGAAAAATACAAATTAAAGTCGCGTGATTCCGTGTGATCATGCGCGCCGACCGCGAGGGAAGCTGGCCAAGTCGAAGCACTGCCCACTGTATACATGTAATGTGATGCAAAGTATAGAAAGGGGATGAAATATACAGAGACAAGAAATATAGTGCAATGTACACAGTAGTATACAGTTGATTTACAGAAGGTGGTTTAGAGTAATATGAAGTATTCCTTTATTCTGAGATACATCTGAGATAGGCTACATCAATAGGCTCTCAAAACAACCCCAGGCTCACAAAACAATCCCAAACAGACATAAGGTCTTTATAGAGCAAATCCATATAGATTATTTGTCAAATAAACCAGTAAAACATAATTAGGGGATGGAATATATAACATTCACACTCATAGCTCATATTTTTTTTAAATAAATCAGTGAAAAAGTATCCTGACAAACAAGCAGCATTTTAATGCTTTGGTCATATTTCATAATTTCTTCTGTAGGTTACCTGATAGCCCAGTTTGAGAGGCGCAAGACGCGTGACATTATTTATTTTTGTAGCCAATCACTGCTGTCATTTTATTTTATTGATTTGATCTCAGTCATAGAAGCTAAATTCGAAGGCAGGCCACAGGTAAAATCCAACGAACCGCATTCACCCCGCATGTCAATAGTTGAATAGCCCTCTCCTAGTGCTTTTGAGATATTGCCACTACTCCAACACTGAAAGGCACTGTTAGAATGCTTGGATCAAGCCATAGTCCGGCAGCCAAATGCCATAATTTAGGTGAACCTGGTTTTGTGGGTTAAAGTTTTTTTTTTTGCTGTTTCTTGTTGCCAAGGGGTAACTCAATAAGATTAGAGAGGGTGCCCGGTGATATCCCTTGAGCAATTCTCGATATTCAGCCTTTCTTGTTCAATGTGTTGAATATAAGGCGAGGCACTACAGGTGAATAGGGTAAAAAAAATGAACTAGCACATATCACTATGAAACTTCCCCAGTTGATTACTTACATTAATATGAAAAAAAAAAATGTATTGCACGTTTTCTGTAATTTAATGTTTAAATATGCAAATTAGGCATGATCTAATTAAATATGTGCTGATTTGCATAAAAAAGCTAAATCTGAACATTGGATAAAGCCAGGTTCAAAATTACTTTTTCATTGTGTTGACATATTAGATGAAAAGTATTTGACACAGGGAATTATGGATATCTCTTAGTTATTCAGTAAGTCAGAAAATACTGCCAATAGCCTTAAAAAAAACTATTTTCGCTATTAACTATGTTCTTAGGAATAACATTTCATAAATCAGGCTAGGAATAATATATCAACAAACCCCTCTGTAAAAGCCATCTGAATATGGTAGGTATAAGACTGGAAAGTTTGGTGTATGTAAGTGCTTCTGAAGTGCAGATTTCATTCTCAGAGTGGGTGAGGAAACTCATCCAAGTGCTAGCATCTCTCACTAGCACGTCAGGTGTTGGGAGGGAGGTTTACTTACTACACAGCTATGTACTAACTACTACAGCTATGTACTTACTACTAACTGCTAACTACTTTTAGCCTGCACTGCCCTCTTTTAGCTGATGTACTTTATCTCTGTTCTAGTGTCCATAAAATATACATTTATTTTTTATTCTTTATCGCAGTAGTAGTCTATGCTCAGAGCCTAACCTCGTCATTCAAAAAAAGAATATTCATTTTTAAGTATTGATCCATAGACATGCATTAAAATACTAAGGCCTAATAATACACACAGGTCAGTCTGACTAATTAAAAACAAAATTATTTAAAAAAAATTCCAGGCTTGATTTTTGATTCCACTCAACTGAAATATTTCAATTCCCATCCCTATAGTTGACATAGTGTGTATATATATACTTGGATATTAAAGTGAGTTTTTAGTTTGGTACAGAGTTCACATTCATGGAGCCTGAAACCGAGGAATGCTACTTCAGTTGGAAATTCAACTGCTATTTGAAGAAGGATTCATTGATTCGTTACTGAGCCCAACCAGTCTATCAGAAAATGTCAAACTTGCACCAGACTCCATTTTGGAGATGATCAGATGTGGCTGCAAGAGTGAAACCCCTTGTAGCTCTAAGATGCAGTTTCCAGGTTAATGGTGTGCCCTGGACAATGTACTGTAGGATGTTTAAGAACAAATGAGCCAGAACTGCTCAAAACTAATACTAGAGGAAATGTGTACATGTATGTGTTCTGAATTATTACAGGAGATATCTGAAATTATTAATTCATTATTTGACATAGAAAAGGGTTAAATTTTCCCAATTTGAATGCATGAAGTATTGTCTGAAAACTATCACATGGCAAACTGTTTTTAGTACATTCTATTTGAGTTGATTTGCTTTTGATATGTGTACTCACCTTGAAATGAGAGGTATTACCTTTTTTTTTTTCATGATTTCGGCACATAGGGCTTTAGGGGTTAATATATGAAATTGCCCATGGGATATCACTGGGCACCTTCCTAAATATTAAAGAGCCACCCCAATCAATAAGTCTAAGCAAAAATAAATGAATAAATAACTGACAAAGCCAGGTCTGACCCCATGACTACTACTGGCGTTATCTGAAATACAGAAATGCATTAATTGGTATAGAAAAGGGTTAAATTGTCCAAATTTGAACGCATGCAGTATTGTCTGAATAACTATCACACAGAACACTGTATTTTAGTAAATTTTAGTTTTTTTTTTTAGTTGATTTGCATTTGATATGAGTAGGCCTACTCACCTTGAAATTAGAGGTATTTCCTATTTTGTTTTTCTTAATTTTGGAACATTGGGCTTTTTTCATATTTAAACATTAAATTACAGAAAACTTGTAATACATTTTTTTTTTCTTCATATTAATGTAAGTTATCAACTGGGGAAGTTTCATAGTGATATCTGCTAGTTACATTTTTTACCCTATTCACCTGAAGAGTCTCGCCTTATATTCAGCACATTGAACAAGAAAGGGTTAATATATGAAATTGCTCAAGGGATATCACTGGGCACCCTCCTAAATCTTAGAGCTACCCCTAGTCTACAAGATTCTGCAAAAAAAAAAAAACTTTAACTGACAAAACCAGGTCTGACCCCATGGCTGCCGGACTACCAGGTTCAGCATAGCGTATGCCACTGTCTGCTCACGTTGCTGACCGGACCAGGGCAAGCACACTTTCGCAGTTCCTGCCGGAAATGCAGTCTAGTGGTTATAGTTATCGTTCTTGATGTGAACAGCCTTTTACAATGTACCATTTAATAATTACAGTGCATGAAAATCAGGGCTCCGAACCGGTTCAAGGAACGAAAACGAAAACCGTAAACGAACGGAATTTTACGGAATTTTACGAGGAGCGGAAACGAAAACAAAATGGTCTTCAACTGTTCCGGAACAGAAACGTTATTCTGAAATCCACAAAACCGGTTAATAACGTTTTTTTTTTCGTTCTCTATATATTTTATAAAATTTCAAAATTACAAAAGCATATCCTATGTCAGGGAGACTATTTCCGGTTGTGCAAAAAACAAGCCCACATCTACACTGTTAATGTGAGCTAACAAGCCGCTATGTAGCCAACTACTGTAGGCAAACAGCCTAATAATTTGATTTCTGCAGTTTGAAAAAAAAAAAAAAAGAATAAATGGACCTTTGGTCCAAATGTGTATATTTTGTCTTGCTGTTGTAATGTAACCTATCCGTCTGGCACTTCGGATCTTAGGCCAGCTCGTAGCGTAGGCTACTGAAACTGATTTGGAAATTGTTTGTAGCCTATGCGTAATAGCCTATTTTGCCTGTCCACGCCTTGTCGTTTTAAAGTCGGAATTATAGCCTATTCTATGTAGAAGAGTTAAACGGGAAATTTGAGATAGGCCTTGTCAGCAACAGACAGGTTCGTTTATAAACAGGGTTGGATAATCCATATGGATAAAACTTAGGCTACAACCAGGATTCCGCCTGTGATGTATTATTTTTGGGCATAGCTACGGTATAGGCTAAATCAAGGGGAAATAATGAGTATGTCTATTCTAAGGTAAAGTCCACAAAAATAGACTTGATAGGCCCGTCAAACACTGCCAGAACTTTAAGAACGAACGATATGTTGGTGGCGGAACGCATGCAAGAACGAAAACGTTAAACATAGGCCTACCTGAACCGTTCGGAATGGAACGTTTTGAAAAATAATTTCGTTTTCAAGCCCTGATGAAAATGCACTGTACTGTTCTTCCTAGGCAACTTCAACTTATTATTATTCCGCTTACCACTTTTTCCGTACGCAATTTCTCTTGAACTTAACTTTAACTTAACTTTAACTTAGAAACTTCGTTCAAACTTTGTAACGTAGGTCTTCAAACGGACCAAGCTGCTATGTCTTTTCAACTTTGAAACGTTTATACTTTTTAAACTATTAAAGAAAAACTTTTTAAAAATCCCCATAGACTTAACATTGTGATTGTGACATCACAATACGGCTATTAAGCAATTAGAATCCTATGCCAGGTGTTCAGGCCACCTGCAGCCTCAGGCTTTAAGCATACAATCTGGGTCAATTAAGACTACACATCCTATTCAACTGTTTCTTCTGCCCAAAACTGTTTCAAAATAAAAGTCCTCACTACAATAATCCACTGTTAAACAATTTAACCCATTAAACTACTGAACTTTTTACATTCAACTTTTAAACGGTTTACTTTTAAACTATCATTGAACTATCTATCTATTAAACTAGCTGTCTATCAACAACTTTTAACTTGTCATCAACTATGTCAACACTTGTCATCAACTATGACTCCTACCCACTGTAGCTAGTTAGCATAGTTAGCATAGTTAACATTTTTAGCAAAACTGCTAGAAAACATTAGCTAAGTTAGCTAAGTAGAATGGTTAGCATAGTTAACATGGTTAGCAGGTTAGCATTGTTAACATTTTTAGCAAAACTATTAGAAAACATTAGCTAAGTTAGCTTAGTAGCATGGTTAGCATGTTGGCATTGCTAACATTATTAACATTTTAAACAAAACTGCTAGAAAACATTAGCTAAGTTAGCTAAGTCAAATGGTTAGCATAGTTAGCATGTTAGCATGGTTATCAGGTTAGCATTGTTAACATTTTTAGCAAAACTGTTAGAAAACATTAGCTAAGTTAGCTTAGTAGCATAGCCTAGTTAGCAGTTAACAGTTTTAGTAAAACTGTTAGAAAACATTAGATAAGTTAGCTAGTTAGCATGTTAGCATTTTAGCAAAACTGCTAGAAAACATTAGTTAAGTTAGCTAAGTAGCATGGTTAACATTGTTACCATAGTTAAAATTGTTAGCATAAGTGCTAGCAAACACTAGAGCCATTCCAACTTTTAGTTATCGTCAAATATCTACCTATACACAGCCATTAAACTATTTGAATATCAACATTCATTAAACTTTCAGTCTGTCAACAACTTTTAAACTATTTACATTCAACTTTTAAACAGTCTACTCTTAAACTATCTATCTACTAAACTAGCTGTCTATCAACAACTTTTAAACTATCTACATTCAACGGTCTACTTTTAAACTATCAACTTTTATTAAGCTATGCAACCACCATGTCTATCCTAGCATCACCGTAGTAACCATCTTTGTATTATCTATTTTAACTATACATGATATTTTACATCATAACTTTTCCATTTCCATGCACTGGTAATTCCTTGGAATTGCATTTCTAGTTAATCTTCTAATTGTGCTTTTCAAGACAGTTGTGCATAATGTAATGGCCAACTCGTTCCCAAACCCAAACATAAAGAGGGACACAGACAACAAGGTTCAAAGCAAATAATACTTTATTGAATTAAAGTAAAACAGTGTTACCACATAGAAAACGTTTAGGGGGAAATTACAGGATGTGGTGGGGTGCGAGTGTGGATGCAATGTAGGCGTCAGTAGGTCAGACAGACTAAACGAGTAGACCAAGAAAACAGAGACATAGAAAGATATGGAATAAGGGAGAGTGCAAAGTGCAAGAGGATCAAAACAGGTGCTTGCATGAAAGAAGAAAAGTGCCTAATGGGAAAGAGAGGACACGAGCTGCACCTGGTGACACCCGGTGCACTTAATGAGCCTGTCCCAATCCAACCCTGCCCGTGCACTGACATGGGATGACCTGAGGAGTGCACAGGTGGTCGTAACAATTAATATGTACGTAACAATTAATATGTACGTAATACGTAACAATTAATCAATTAGAGGTGCAGATGAGCAGGCCAAGCTGATGAGGACGCCATGTACTCGTCACAACATGTCTACCCTGCTGCCTTAGCCTGGTTAGCATGGGTACCTGGTTAGTATGGGTACTGCTGCCTTAGCATGGGTACTGCTGCCTGCGGTTTATAGGTGATTTGTACTGTCTTTGCTGTTTTTGTCCTGTTGTTGCTTTTTTTTTTTTCTTTTTTATCAAGACTCCTGTGGCCCAGGGCCACAATGGAAATTTTTTATGTATTTATTCTCTGTGCTGCTGAGTCCTATGGGCTTTTGAAAATCATAAAATAAACTCAATCCGTCAATTTGTTCTCTCTGCAGCTCCTGTGACTCTGGATCCCAACACTGCACAACCAGAACTCATCCTGTCTGAGGATCTGACCAGTGTGATATGGGGTGAGGGGAAACAGCAGCTTCCTGATAACCCAGAGAGATTTGATTTCTATCCTAATGTCCTGGCATCAGAGGGCTTTGACTCTGGGACTCACTGCTGGGATGTGGATGTCAGGGATGTCATGGACTGGACTGTAGGAGTGGTGGAAGAGCCCCTCGAGAGGAAGGGAGGCTCACCCTCTAAGACTGGACACTGTTCTGTGGAATGTCGGTTTGGTACAGAATACGCAGCCTATTCTCCCACACAGGATCACCCTCACCGTGATATAGAGCAGACGCCACAGAGGATCAGAGTGCAGCTGGACTGTGACCGAGGAACGGTGGCATTCTCTGACCCTGATAATAACACACACCTGTACACTCTCACACACATGTTCACTAAGAGAGTGTTTCCGTACTTTCAGTCTCTCTGTAATATCTCTCCTCTGGTTATCTTACCAATGCAGGCCTCAGTGAGAGTAGAGCAGCTTAGCTAGAGCAACCTGTTCCATGATGCCAAGAGCTCCTATGAGTCTATGGCTCTGATGTGCAGGCTTTGCGTTCTTATTTCATACATTCTCAGTTGCTTCATTACCATGTTCAGTCCTCAGTAAGCGTGAATCGGCTCAGTTAGAGCTACTGACAGTGTCTCGGTCTCAAACAGAGAACAAATAAACTTCCTTCAAGTTATAACATGACTGATTTTATTTAATCTATTTTTTTTAAATGATCAAAATTCTTCCCACAGAGGTAACTTTCGTCATGTTTTACATAAAAGCTACTAGCATGATCTATACATACTTGCGTACTTACTGTATATACACATTCATACATGGACACATGATGGCATGTAAAGATTTAACATTAGTTAGCGTTCATTAATTTATTCACCTAGATGACAGTGCTTGTACACAGTGCTGTCATCCTTAAGCTACTGGACATGTTGTCCACACACTGTATCAGTGGAGTGGTCCTGTCACTGTGTGTCTGACCACATTGCTCCATTCTCCAGGCATTCATCCTGCTCATCAATCTGAGTCATGATGCCAAGAACTCCAATGAGCGTATCAGTCTGATGTGCAGGCTTGGTGTGCTGATTTCCTACATTCACATCACTACCAAAGCACAGAGTGACCTTTAACGCTGGTGCTGACCACCCCCCCCCCCCCCACACACACACACACACACTCTAATGCATTAGTGGGGTTCTGCAGTATTGGGGTTCTGCTCTCTCCCTCTCTCTCTCTCCAATGTTAGTGGGGTTCTGCTCTCTCCAATGTTAGTGGGGTTCTGCAGTATTGGGGTTCTGCTCTCTCTCTAATGTTAATGGGGTTCTGCTCTCTCCAATGATAGTGGGGTTCTGCTCTCTCCAATGTTAGTGGGGTTCTGCAGTATTGGGGTTCTGCTCTCTCTCTAATGTTAGTGGGGTTCTGCTCTCTCCAATGTTAGTGGGGTTCTGCAGTATTGGGGTTCTGCTCTCTCTCTCCACGGCGTTACTGGACATCTGCAGCAGCGGGGTGCTGATCTCGCTGGACTGCTGGCTGCTGGCCACCCTCAGCAGGCAGCTCATGACCAGGTCCTTGGCGCGCGCGGCCTCCAGGTTGTGGTCGCGCCGTTGCAGCTGCAGTGTGATCTGGTCCAGGCTGCTCTGCAGCAGCTCGGAGGCCAGCACGGGCCGCGGGCCCAGACGGTCCTGCTGCTGTGGTGGTGCCGGGCCGGGCCCCTGGGCCAGGTGCTGCCGGTACAGTTCCAGCAGCTTCTGCTCCAGGTAGCGGTTCAGCTGCGAGTTGGACAGCGGACGCCCCTCCGGCGCCAGCAGGGACGGACGCTCCCGGGCGCCCAGAGCGGCGCCGTCCTCGTCCTTGTTCTCTTCCTCCCCCTCCTCCTGCTCGACCCAGCAGGACAGCAGCGGCTCAGGTTCGGGGTCCTTACAGAGTCTGGCCTGCAGATCGCCTGCGTACATTTACATTTATTCATTTAGCTGACACTTTTATCCACAGCGGATTACAAATGAGGACAGACACTTAGGCGGGGATCACATTGGCCAACGGCAAGCGGTTGTTCTCTAGGGTTCAGCAGCGGACCGGTGGCAGCGCTAGCGTAACGCTAGCGTTGGACAAGCTCAGTGTTGGTTCAACTTTCAAACCCAACTTAGTTCAACTTTCAAAGCGCAACGGGAGCGTATTCAATTGTCAGTTTAGGCAAACAGTTTGTGTTTCTTAGGAATGAGATAGAACTTATTATGGTCTGAGCGTTGCGTTCCGCTTGCCGCTGGCTAATGTGATCCCTGCCTTAAGCTCCACCGCAAATTGAGTCCCTAAGCTGATGATATATGGGGGTCAGGGAAACCTAAGCTGATGATATATGGGGGTCAGGGAAACCTTTGGAGCAGTGTTGCTGGGCAGCATCCCTGAGTATCGCTGTTCTAGCATGTTTCTAGAGAATTCATCAGTTGACAAGTTATCATAATCAACTAATCAGAACATGTGGAACTAATAATGTGGTTGCCCAGCAACATAGCTGAAAAAGTTGCCTCATGTATCACCACTTCAGAGTTAGCCTAACAATAAATATTTACTGGCCAGCAGAACACCTACACTTTTATCCACATAGATTAACACTTGTATATCCACATACAGTGACACTTGTATATCCACATACACTGACACATTTATATCCACACACACTGACACTTTTATATCCACACACACTGACACTTTTGTCCGCATACACTGATACATTTATCCATATACGCTGACACTTGATACATTTATCCATATACGCTGACACTTGATACATTTATCCATATACGCTGACACTTTTGTCCACATACTCTGACACATTTATCCATATACGCTGACACTTTTGTCCACATACTCTGACACATTTATCCATATACACTGACACTTTTATATCCACTGACACATTTATCCAGAGCAAGTTACACATTTAGGATGGACCTCCAAGCAGTACAGTGCCAAAGCAGAGTAGCCATAAGTAGGTTAGAGATGCATACCGCCTGCGTCGGCTGCCACCCCAGTGTCCAGCAGCAGCACCTGGTCGCCGGCGATGTGGAGGTCGCTGTAGTGCTGGCAGATGCTGTGGCAGGACGGGGGCACCAGGAAGGGCTCGGCGGGCGCCGCGGTGCCCGGGGACGAGGCTACCCGCCCGGGGACGTCCACGCCAGGGGAGATGAGTCGTCCGGACCAGCCGTCCAGCGGCCGCCAGGGGCTGGTGCCAGGTTGCCGTGGAGATGAGGGGACGTGCGTGAGGAGGCGTGGCAGGGGGGCGGGAATGCTTGAGGAGGTTGCCGTGGTTTCAGGCGTGTTTTTGTAAGCGTCGGACGGGGGGTCCCAGTCCTGGCAGAAAGCCACAGTCCACAGCCGGCTCTCACAGAGCATGCTGACTACTGGCACACATACACAACACATGGCAACACACACACATACAGTAAACACACGCACACACATAAACATGTCAATACACACGCACATAAACACACACGCACACACATAAACATGTCAATACACACGCACGCACACACACCACACACAAATAAACATGGTAATACACAAGCACACATGCACACACATGAACAAACAGCAACACTCACAACACACATTAACACATGGCAACACGCACACACACATATTACAATATTACATGACAAACGCCTATACCTAGAGATTAAAAAGACCCACGCATATTGTGTGTACACACAAATGTTTATGTGTATGTTTACACACATATGTAAACGCATTTCCCATGGGATAAATAAAGTATCTATCTATCTATCTATCCATGCATTCATCTATCTATGAGATCTTCAGCACATTAACAGTTTAGAGGTTTTCAGAGGTTAAGGAGGACTCACCAGAGGAGGGTGACTACTTCACTGGATCAGCACAGAGGTCTTCAGCACATCTGAAAAGTGTGTGTGTGTGTGTGAGAGCCTCTGTGTGAGTGTGTGTGAGAGAAAGGAAAGTCTTGTGGTCCACTGAAGGAGAACCTTGTATTTATATAGAACAGAGGGGAGAAGTGAGAGACAGGTGTGCGTGTGTGTGTGTGAAAGAGTGTGAGTGAGTGAGTGTTTCCCCATCTGTGGTTTTAATCGAACATGGAAAGTCCATCATTTTTATGCAAATGTGCCACAGTTTTATGGCACTTGTAAATGTTTCTGTCCAGGAGCCGGCATAAACAGTCTGTGTATATGTAGTGTGTGTGTGTATGTGTATATGTATTGTGTGTGTGTGTGTGTATATGTATTGTGTGTGTGTGTGTGTACTGTGTATGTGTGTGTGTGAGAGAGAGTGTGCTGCAGAAAGCCATGTACATGGCAGTGTTTCTGTGCAGCAACACTGGGTTATCTCAGCCTAACTAATCTCACTAATTAAATCAGTCTAAGAAAGGCAACCCAGAGTCTTAATCATTCAGCACATTTAATAATAGCCATTGTGACTGGTCAATAGCAGCCTATTTATTAACCAGTCTAGTCTATCACAAAAGCCTTACATCAGGTTCCCTTCAATTCATCCAATAGGCTTGCTGGAAATAATCCCAAACTGTACTTTCTTTGATGAAAAGTTCATTTCTGTTCATCTGGTTTGAGCCACAGTTACAGGACAGGTTATTAGACAGGACCATGCAGTTTTTCTCTTTGGTGTATTTCTCAAAACAATTAGGGCACACCGACCGCACAATATAGTGGATTACCTGAAAAAGCGCATAACTTGCTCAAAATGCTTATTTATGTCAAAAGTATTCATGTTAATCAATGTGCCATCAGAATCATATGAACTATATGTGCTGTATACTTTTACAGTATTGTTCGTACTGTAGTACGCCAGTTTTTGCCATGTAATTAATTGTCATACAATTCATTGTTTCACAGTACAGCAGTTCTTTCTAAAAAAAGGTAATAGAAAAGTAGCTCAGAAAAGTGTAATAGTTTTTAATTTCAACATCTTTGTTACTCATGTGTAATGCAATACGTTAAATTACTTTTCAACTGGTTCAATGAATTTGTTTGCTTTACTTGATCATTTATTAAGTAGGGGACGTGGTCGGCGTCACAATAGAATTGTCCTCCGGACGGGGTCCGTGACGACTGGAGCGGCCTGCAGTCGGACACCTGAGAGCCCGTGACTCAACCGCGCCGAAGCGGGCAGCTCGGATTTCCAGTTGCCATAGCGCTGACAGTCCACACTGAAACGGTCAGACACAGACGGAGGGATTATGGCTGGGACAGGTTTAGGGATCCGTTGTTGCCCTTTGCTGGACTAAAGGATGATTCAGGACCGTGGACAAGGCTCCCCATTTGCCATGTAGAAACTATTTTCTTGTCACCATGAGCTATGGAAGGCTCTGTAGGTTTGTAGATTACAGTCTTGATCTGTAGCTGTAGTTGGCTACAATCTGTCTCTGTAGTAGGTTATAGTCTAGCTCTGTAGCTGGTTACAGCCTGTCTTTGTAGTAGATTGAAGCCTGGCTTTGTATAGTTGGCTACAGTCTGGTATCTCATGTGGATCCTACTCATATTCGACCGTTTCTGTGGAATGTGACGGCGCCCGAGGAAGCCATGTTCAGGAAGATAAACGCCGTGTTCCGGCCCAATCACGGCCACCGAGGCCGCGAGGACGACTACCACAGCGCCTGCACGGTCAAGCTGGTGCGCAGCACGTCTATGCTGGTGGTAGGAGAGGCCCGCGGCGGCAGAGCAAGCCGGACGCAGCGTGAGCTGGACGCCACACTGAAGCGCAGCAAGAGCTCGGTGACCCTGGAGTCCACCAGCACCAGCACCACCAGCACCACGACGGCGCTGTTCTACTACCACACCCAGCAGGACCAGATCTGGCTCTACTCACAGAACCAGGACTGCCTGCAGTACCTGCAGGAGCTGGTGGCCCTGAGGCGGCAGTACACCCAGAGCATCATGAACATCCAGAACGCGGAGCGGAGGAACTCACTGGCGTCGGAGGCCAAGAAGAAGGCCGCTCCACAACCACCACGGGCCAAAGCCGCTCCGCAACCACCACGGGCCAAAGCCTGTCAGGTAGGAACCCACAGCCAAAGCCTCTCAAGTAGGAACCCACGGGCCAAAGTCTCTCAAGTAGGAACCCACAGCCAAAGCCTGTCAGGTAGGCCTGCAGTGCCAAAGCCCAAAGGTGGTAATCTGCTGGCTTAAGACAGGCACGTCACATTTACAGCCTAAAACGTAAAGCCATATAACGGCCTTCTTCAAGTAGTTCTGATTTAACTATCTGTTTGTGAGGTCTTCACAGAGTAGGTATCACAGTTATTGATTACAGTGCTTTCAAAGCCATGGTTAGTTATAGAGATAGTTATGAATTTATTACTAATCTATTTTCATTTGGCTGGATCAGGCAGGCACGTCACATTTACACCCTAGTGCAGTGGTCCCCAAACTACGGCCCGCCACCTCATTTTGGGTGGCCCCCCAAAACATGTCCGTGGTATATAGCATCTGGCCCGCATAGGAGTACGACATCGTCAAACTATAACATCCGTAATTTCCCCCATTCATTCTCTATGGCGGGTCTTAACAGTACACGTGTAATACTCTTTTTGTCCACTGGTGGTTGTCTTGGCGCTGTTTCGCGTTTACCATCGAAAACGGAATGAAATGTAGGCCTACCTGCAAACAATGTAAGAGGCCTATGGTGACTGCATCAGTGCTCAAAGTATTCTAAAAGTTTATCAATTCATTGTTAATAACTAACTAACTTCTATTCAAGTAATATTTCTGGGACTTCCTGGGATAACTATTTCTATTTTTTATTCACTCGGTCAAATGTTCATCCAAATTCACAATTCACAAAGTTCTCATCAGGTGAGTGAAAGTTAGAATGGTGGTCATTCCAGATGTTTTTGCCAGCACTTCATAAAACTCTTTTCTAGTTTGAGAACTTTAAATTATTTGTAGGATATTGCTTGTTCACAACTTGAGCTGTGTATGCAAAGACACAGAGTTCAGAGTTCATTTTAAATAAGATATACTTTTGGGACTCCCTGCTAATACTTTTGGGAATGCTAAAGTCTTTTTATTAGTATTCATTTCATTTCATTTCATTTGAGCTACATTTTACACTGATATGGCATGATGGCAATATAAACACAGCTAACAATGGTATTAAATTGCAGTAGCCTATGATTAAATGTAATGGAATATTCAACTAAGGTAGATTGTTGTTGTTCACAGCACTAAGCTATTTATGGTTACTGATATACTCCGAGTCTCTGGCCCTCTCTTAGTGCCAGGCATAGTGAGCTGGCCCTCAGAAGAAAAAGTTTGGGGACCACTGCCCTAGTGGGATAAACAAAACCACTTACAGCCATATATAGCCTTCTCTTATAAATATCTTCTCATATAGCCTTCTCCAACAAAATCTGGTTTAACTTTATGTTTATAAGCTTTTCACATTGTAGGTGTTGCGCTTATATTCTACAATGATGAGACAGCCACAGACATAGAGTTAGTTATTGTTTGATGTGTTATTTATGATATTTATGATAATTATTGATGATTATTGTTTGTGTTATTAACGCATGTGCATCGCTCTCTGGCTTGGGTTGTTGTCAGAGTGCGAGAGCTGAGCCCACCGCTCCTCCGATTCCTAACGAAGAGGACACGCTCCAATTCTTGGACTCCGTCATAGCCAGCTGTGATCCGGAGCCCAGACGCAAGCCCAACATGGACGACGGCCACGCGGATGTGGACTTTGTCGGTAGGCCATGTGTGTGTAGTTGTATGTGTGAGTGGGGTGGGGTGCGTGTGTGTGTGTGTGGGTGGGTGGGGTGTGTGTGTGTGTGTGTGTGTGTGTGTGCGTGTGTATGTGAGTGGGGTGTGTCTGTGTGTGTGTGTGTCTGTGCTAGGGGAATGGGGTGGCTTGTGTCATTGCAAAACCTTTACATTTAAGTTCAGACTTGGCTGAGTGTGTATCCTTACTGTATGTCAGGAAAGCTATATGGAGAATAGCTTAGTTTCTGAAGGTGTATAAAAGTAGACTTCTAGACTTCTATATACTTAGTTTCTCCTCCAGTCTCTCTCTCTCACCATGTCTGTTTCTTTCTCCCTCTCTCTTTCGCCCTCCCTCAATCTCTCCATCCATCCCTCCATCTCTCCCTCCTTATCTCCCTCTCTCTCTCCCCTTAGTGGCTACCAGCACCAGTGAGCATGACCTCCACTCTAACTGGGTTATGCGAGACCCGCGTCGGTTCTCCATGGATGAGTCCCGGCTGCGTCACCCAGAGCCCAAACTGGAGCCAGGGCCGAACCCCCCCACTGGCAGGCGCAAGGGCCAGAGTGGTACCGCCAGCGGCCGCCGACTCCAACGAAACCCCATACACCTGCCCAAGGTGGTGGAGAGCGCCTTTCAGACACTCCGCTTCAAACCCAAACTCAAGAAGAAGGACTAAGCCTTTCAGACACCCCGATTGAAACCCAAACTCAAGAAGAAGGACTAAGCCTTTCAGACACCCGATTTAAACCCATCTGGATCTGTGAGAAAGAATTTGTCTGTTTTGTGTTTAACATTTCCACCCTTCAGGTCTTCATGTGGTCTCATATGAGCATAAGAGGGCTGATTATCATAGGGAGAGACCCTCAGAGGCGATGGGCTAGCATGGGGTGGATAAGTGGAGGCTAACAGACTAGCAGACTGGACAATGGGACTGGATATGTTTGAAAAGGAGAATGACTACATGACTATATTCGTTGTGACATGTCATTTGAATGGAGAAGGGGATAGGTTTTTTTAAACCTATTTGACATGGATATATCAAGTGAAACTCATTTTTTTGCCTTTGATTTAATTTGTACATTATTTTTTAACAAAAATCTAGAGATCATATAAAAGATAATAACAGATTATTTCTGGGGGAAACCTAATGGAACTTAACTCATAACCCAATAGAAATAAGTCAGTAGATGTGGTAACCCAATAGAAATAAGTCAGTAGATGTGGTAACCCAATAGAAAAAAGCTTTTTTGACAAACCTTAGATGGACAGAGCTTTGTCCCTGACCACCCCCCACCCCTGTTCTGGTCACCGTGGGAACCCTTGTTTTGGGAACTTGTGTTGCTCCTCCTCATGAATGATCAAGCGTTTGGAGAACTCGAGCCCCGACTCCCGAAACTCACTTGGGCTCGACATGTGGACTCCCATGAGCTCTGATGACACACTAGACCTAGACATCATCGAGTCCCCTTCCTCACCTCCACACTAGACACACTAAACACACCTAGACACACCTAGACACACTAGACACACTAGACACACCTAGACACACCTAGACACACTAGACACACTAGACACACCTAGACACACTAGACACACACTAGACACACTAGCCATCACCTAGACACACTAGACACACCTAGACACACTAGACACACTAGACACACACCTAGACACACTAGACACACTAGACACACACTAGACACACTAGCCATCACCTAGACACACCTAGACACACTAGACACACTAGACACACACTAGACACACTAGCCATCACCTAGACACACCTAGACACACCTAGACACACACTAGACACACTAGCCACACTAGACACACTAGCCATCACCTAGACACACTAGACACACTAGACACACTAGCCATCACCTAGACACACTAGCCATCACCTAGACACACTAGACACACCTAGACACACTAGACACACCTAGACACACCTAGACACACTAGACACACCTAGACACACTAGAGACACTAGACACACTAGACACACCTAGACACACTAGACACACCCTAGACACACTAGCATCACCTAGACACACTAGACACACCTAGACACACTAGACACACCCTAGACACACTAGCCATCACCTAGACACACTAGACACACTAGACACACTAGACACACCTAGACACACTAGACACACTAGACACACACTAGACACACACTAGACACACACTAGACACACTAGACACACCTAGACACACTAGACACACCTAGACACACCCTAGACACACTAGCCATCACCTAGACACACTAGACACACCTAGACACACTAGACACACTAGACACACTAGACACACTAGAGACACTAGACACACTAGGCACACTAGACACACTAGACACACCTAGACACACTAGACACACTAGACACACACTAGCCATCACCTAGACACACTAGACACACCTAGACACACTAGACACACTAGGCACACTAGACACACTAGACACACTAGACACACTAGACACACTAGACACACACTAGACACACTAGACACACCTAGACACACTAGACACACACTAGACACACCTAGACACACTAGACACACTAGACTAGATACACCTAGACACACTAGGCACACTAGACACACTAGCCATCACCTAGACACACTAGACACACCTAGACACACTAGACACACCAGACACCTAGACACACCTAGGCACACTAGACACACCTAGACATCACCGAGTCCCCTTCCTCACCTCAATAGATAACACCTTCATCTTCCTCACCTCAATAGATAACACCTTCATCTTCCTCACCACCACTGATAACACCATCTTCCTCACATCCATTGATAACACCTTCATCTTCACTCAATAGATAACACCTTCATCTTCCTCACATCCATTGATAACACCTTCATCTTCCTCACCACCGGTGATAACACCATCTTCCTCACATCCATTGATAACACCTTCATCTTCACTCAATAGATAACACCTTCATCTTCCTCACATCCATTGATAACACCTTCATCTTCACTCAATAGATAACACCTTCATCTTCCTCACATCCATTGATAACACCTTCATCTTCACTCAATAGATAACACCTTCATCTTCACTCAATAGATAACACTCTCATCTTCCTCACATCCATTGATAACACCTTCATCTTCACTCAATAGATAACACTCTCATCTTCCTCACATCCATTGATAACACCTTCATCTTCACTCAATAGATAACACCTTCATCTTCACTCAATAGATAACACTCTCATCTTCCTCACATCCATTGATAACACCTTCATCTTCACTCAATAGATAACACTCTCATCTTCCTCACATCCATTGATAACACCTTCATCTTCACTCAATAGATAACACCTTCATCTTCCTCACATCCATTGATAACACCTTCATCTTCACTCAATAGATAACACCTTCATCTTCCTCACCTTTCTGCCCTTCAGGATAAACCATCATCTTCCTCACCTCTCTCCTTTTTGGGAAATGAACTTGAGGTATCCATCTTCCGCTGTGTGTCCTATGTCAGATCAGATTTGCCTCAATCTCCTTGGCATCTCACCCCCATTAGCTCTGGGCTGTCATACAGGAAGTACTATGACGTGGACCTGACTCTGGGCTGTCAGACAGGAAGAGGGGTCAGCATCAGGTCCAGTCTACACTCTGTCTCAGTACACTACACTCATGATTCACTAGATTAGACTAGCACAGTTAACTCACCTCTGCTGAACTTCAAATGTTTTTCCGTATAGCAATACAGTACAGAATCCTCAATCTATCTGGTCAGACAGATCAGCCAGCTGTGACAGCCGTTTGGTAATACAGGATAAGACTCACTCTACATGAAAGTCTCTCAGTTCTTACAAGGAAGGTGTTGATTTTGTAAAGGCCAAATGCAGCTTGAAAAAGTTGTGAACATTTTGATTTTTAAAACATAAATAAAAGTGTCACAAATAACACCTGCATGTTCTATGTTTAGTTCTGGTAATATTTGATTGTGATGATATTAACTCAGTGACAGCTCATGAGTCTGAGGTGAAGTCCCAAAGCAGGTTTCTGGTGTTTTACGTGTGCTGTAGTCAGTTACTCTTTCTCAGGAATTGGAAGTTGTGTGCAGGCGATCTGAAACCAGTGGCTCTCAGCAGTCCACACCACAACCATGAAATGAAAAATCTGTGGCTGCTCACAGGTGCCTTGCTGGGTAGGAGTGTGTGTGTGTGTGTGTTACATGATGCAAGTACACAACTGTTGTGTCAGTTCTATTTGTTGTTGGATTTAAAACTACTTACAGTTTTTTCCAAACGCTAACAAGCGCTTACCCATACTTCAGATACTTTTTCTAAACTCTTAACACAGACTCACACCTACAAAACACAATTGGCCAAATGGATAATTTTCTTCTCAAAAACACATTTTGTTAAATATATACTAACACATCTTTCTCTGCACACACTAACTTTACCAAAACACTGGAAATCTGACTCAAAATGAAATTATTCTGTCAAAGAATAACACTTGTTTTAACTTCACAAGGTACATGCAGTCAGTCAAAGTACACCAGGTTTCAAAATACTGGCTATTGTTGACATTACAAAAACTGCATAGACATTTATGTTTCAGTTGTACAGATATTTGCATGCAAAACATGCAATCCAAAGTTTTTACACTAAATGTCTTGGTTGGGAACTGTATGTCCACATGTAATGTTCACATTCAAAAGCATTCCAGTAAAAAACAAAGTTTTTGTTTCCTTTACTGTTTACTACAGGAGGTTCAGTAGAACTACTGTACAGTATGATAGAACAGAAAAAGTTTACAGTATTGCTTACAGTAAACAAAATGTCCATGAAACAAATGGACAGACATGGAAAGAGCATTCTGAACAAAAATACAACAGCAAAAAGCCCAGATAAACTAAAAAAAAAGCACAAAATTACTGATATTACAGTATCCAAGGTGATGGGATAAAACCGCTTGGTAGCAGAAGCAGAGGTTTTTATACTGTATCTAAGGTTTGGAATATTGTTTTTGCTATTGTGGTATGTTGTGTGTTAACATTCGTAAATACTGCAAAAACAATCCATAATTTTGTTGGGAGGTATAGCTTTTTGTTAAGAAAATGTAAGCATTGTGGAAATGTGTTCACTGACTGCATATTGTGTGAAAACGACAAGAAATGTGTGAATGGTATGGCCACACAAGACCAATGCTGTGCTAATTGTGTTTAGAGTTTTGAAAATGTGACAACTGGTTGGACAAACGCTTGTTAGCGACTGAAAAAAACTGTAAATGCAAAAATTAAAAAAAAACGCCACACCTAGAATCTCTAGAGATACTTGGAGATAAACTTTCCTTTTCTTGGATACATTTGCCACACTTCCTTTTTTTAGTTTTCACACAAATAAGCACATTTGGAGATACTACTGAGATCACACACACAGTTCTGCTTTCAGGTTTCACAGACAGACATTTCCAGAGAGATCTAGAGACACACACACACACACAGAAAAGGACCCATTTTGATGCTCAGTGAGGTTTCCCTTTCTCCAGCAGCTGTGCTGGTGTCTTGTGACCCACTGTAGTCCAGAGAAAGGACTAGAATATTGATGAGAGCATCGGAGTGCTGCACACATGCCTGGACTTGAGAAAATAAGGTCCAATGACACAGAGGACTCAAGAGAATAAGGCCCACTGACACACAGAGGAGTCAAAGAGTAAAAGAGTATTATCAAGAGTGTTTAGGCAACAAATAAAGCCATTTAAAAAAATATATATATACACAAAGGGACACACAGGGATGGCTTTAAATTGTTCTTTAATAACAAAAACACTCATCACATACACACACAAACACACATACACCAACACACGCATACACACACAGGTCTACTTTTTCTCCTGCTTGACCTTTGGGCTGAAGAAGGCCGCCATGCTTTTCATGCCTGACTTGTCCACCTTGGCCAGGCTCTTCTGAGCCGCACTCATCTTCTTGGGCGGCTGGAGGAACACAACATAGCAGCGCGTCGTTACCTCCCTTTGACTAAGAAGACAAGCAGCACTCCCTGCACCCAGGCCCAGCAAAGCACACCCCATCAGGAATGGAATTAAGAATTAGAATTAAGAATAAGAAGCGATTCCATAACCTCCCCGCAAAGCACGGCCTTAGCAGAGGCACATGCCGAACAAAACAAAAACTGTTGGAGGAGAGAGAGGAAAGAATAGATCTGCTGTTTGTCTCCAAATGCCAGTTCTGTCTCTACATCCCTACAGAACACTGTCTTCATGTAAATGCTGTTGTTTTGCCTGTTCTGTTCTGTTGTTGTTGTTTTGTCTGGTAACATTCATCATTCTCGCATTCTCACTAATAAACACTCTGCACTAAGAAGTTATTATGGTCTGTCCTTTCCCTCTGGTCCTTGACGATGCCGTGCACTCACTTTGCGTGAAAAGTCAGAGCTGTTGAACTTGGTGTAGTCGTCCTTGGCCTCCACTGGCCCGTCAGACAGTTTCCGCTTCTGCCGAGAAACCACACAAACATCACCAACCGATGTCACCGCCATGATGAAGACGACAACGACAACGACAACGACAACAACAACGTCTTTACTGGCTATATCAGCACCACTGAGGGTGTGTTCTGTTCAATGACAGAAGGAAGAGACGTACACATGACATTCACACCATGTACTGTAAACAAGCACAGACTGCTGCCACAGGCACTAAGGCAGTGGCCATGCACAGAGCTAGCTGACAGGGAACAGAGGCAGTGCATGAAAACCAGAGGTGCATTCAAATTTGGCAAACAAGTGGCGAACGATCGCTGTGAACATGTTTTCACTGAACAGTTACATTTTAACAATTTGGTGTGGACATTCCATTGTAACGGTAACACTTCGTCCAGCTCACGTCCAGCTCAACTGTATGTTCGCGGAGAACTACCTCCTCAGACTATTTGCAAAAGTTTGCCAAAAACTAAGTTTGCAAATGTTTTGTCTGCAACCGTTTGCCTATGTTTGCGAATTTGAATGCACCTCAGGACAGAGGGACAGGGAACAGGGGACACTAAAGGCCTTTACACACTGAAGTCCTGTTTCATGAGTGAAGGAGAAGGAGGAGGAGGGGCAGAGGGGAGGCTTTGTAGGAGGAGGAGAGGAGAGGGGGAGGAGGAGAGGAGAGGGAGAGGAGGAGAGGGGGAGGAGAGGGGGAGGAATAGAGGAAGAGGAGGAGAGGAGAGGGGGAGGAATAGAGGAAGAGGAGGAGAGGAGAGGAGGAGGAGGAGGAGGAGGAGAAGAGGGCTTACTTTCGCTGGAGGCTCCTGCTTGGGACTGCTGAGCTCAGGTAGACTAACACACACACACAGAAAAAAAAAAAAGAGAGAGAGAGAGAGAGAGAGAGAGAGAGAGATCATTATTGATCCTGATACACACACTTTACTGCAGTGTCAGAGCTGTGACTAGAATCAAAACTTTCTCAAACTGGAACAAATGGATGCTTTGTCAGAACCACTGTAAACAGAGCACCTCGCCATCCTAAACGCATCAATGATATCTCAATGCTCGCAATAAGTTCAGAGTCAGACAATCACCAGAAAACTACCTTTACCAAGTTTAAGGGCTCTATCTTGGCGATCTAAAACTCAGCGCACAGCGTATTGTTATCCTGACGCAAAGCGTATTCCTATCGTACACTCAGATTTTTCGCCATGCTCTTTCATTGAAAAATATGCTCAGGGGTGTGGCAATTAACGACCTAAGGTGTGGTCTTGGCGCATCATTGCGTTGCATGTAAATGGACTATTATCGCTGTTCTTCTTCTTATTCTTCTTCCGACCAAATTCAACGTTTAATGCGACTGAAACCGCTGAACCGTCTGACCTCATTCAAAGACTCCTACAAAGCTCTTGTAACGGACAATCGTACAATATATTTTTCATATTTGTGAACCTTATACTTTTTGAGATATTTATGATAAAAGAGCAATAAAATCCCATAGACTTAACATTGACCGCCGTGGCAGCAACTTTTAGCATTATGACGTGACCTGCACCTGAAAGCAATCAACAGCTCCGCTGCAATCTTTCTACCACTGGAGCTGTGAATCTTCTGAACGTTTTGGCCTGCCGTGATACTTTACTTGCTCGTAAAACTCTCCTCCAGAGGCACATTTCTCTAACTACAGACAAGGTAAGTGGTCCGATTTTTGGTATTTGACTCATTTATGTCGTCAAACATTATATTATGTAGCATTCTATACTATAGGCTATGTATGAAATGATAGTCACAAGTAGCGAAACTCGGTAGTTCTAACGTTAGGGGAATAGTTAACGTTAGCACTTATCCTATCCGTTGATATTTATTATGTAAGGAAAGTTATGAAACCCACCTAATCAACGTTAATAAGTCGTCACTTTAAATTGACTGGTTAGCTGTAGGTTTCGATAATGTTGGCTAACGACATTCAAACCTATCGTCGCTCCCAGCTAAGCACTGACGTTAACGTTACATTTGCTCACTAACCAGTAGCGTTTTAACTAACGTTATACTATCTGGCTCTTGATAACCTGTGGAAAGGGACCTGATGAAAACCTTACTGTTTGGAAACGGACCATATGACCAAAGTATTGTTAAAACACACTACAGAAGTTGAGGTATAACGTTTGTGCTGTCAACATAGCTACAGATTATGTTTACTTGGCCTAGGCTACTCATTTCTGCATTATTCTGGCCTATAAATTAAAGCTTCCCAGTTGTTGTAGGCTACATCCTAAAGTAGGCCTACATCGTAATCTGTAGAAAAAATGTGGATAACAGACCTAGCAAGCTGTAAGATATAGTGTAGTTGGTTATCAAGATGCTTAATATCAGAATGGTCCATCCTTAAGACTCAGTTTACGATTATCAACAGCAACAACACACCCTTTGCCTACGAAGTGTTCTAAGCTGTTTACTTTAAACTGTTTGGCTATCAACTATCCTTTAACAGAAATGAATAAAACACAAAATGTTGCTTTGTTTGCAGTGAAATACTATAGGCTAGGATATTTAACTACCATTACAGATTTATGGTGCAACCACCTCACTTAAATAAGTTGTATTGAACAATTGTACACATTCCATGTTTTTGGTATAACTCTAACTGGTTTGCTTTTGTCTTTTAGGGACCAGACCAGACCAGTGTGGTGATGACCGCGTATTACATTATGTGTGTGCCTGTCTGTGTGCACATCCTGCCAACCATACACCGCTGACATTAACACTAACATTAATTCCTAAAAACATGTGACCATATCTCAACATATCTGCACATATCTTTGAACTATAGACGTAGATCTGAGATCTACACTGAGACATTCTGAGTATTATATTGTTGCAGGAGGACTATGCCGACAACTATATGAAGCATGCATACATTTGAATCATGTGCTGTGACATCTGTGAAACTTAGCTGTGCTGTTAGACCTCTGTTTTTAGACCTGAGCTGTGCTGTGTGAAAATTAAGATTCTAACCTAAGTTCTGTCTAAAACTGATCATCTTAAGGGCTGAATCTTGTTCTTCAGTCTATATCACCATCAAAAGTGACCTATTTATTACAATTAACTGAGACATCTAGCTCTTGCTGCCATTTCAGAATTACCACTGATAAATAGATCTGTCTTAGGATAATATGATTGGTAGGCCTGTCGCGATATTCAATAAATCAATTAATCGCATGATAAGTAAAATTAGCTTGATAATTTTTCTGGCCGCGATAAATGCCATTTGCTTGTTTGTTTTCCTCGTCTCTCTCTCTCTCCCTCTCGGGTCCTTAGAGTAACGATGAGTGAACCCTCATGTCAGTCACTTGTCAGTCGCATGGTGTGTGGGGAGGCGGGACTACTGGCGTAGCCTACCACAGAGTGCAGCTAAAGGGCCGCGTGAGAAGTATACTGGTAGGCACTAGGCAGAGAGAAAGCTAGTTGCGAGTTCGAGTAGGCTACACCTAATAAAGACAAAAAAGATGGAATTGGTTTCTAAGCCAAACGCGACAGCTGCAGTGTGGGAGCATTTCAGATTTAAACCGAATGCCCGTGGTGAACCACTGAACGTGTGCGAGTCGGTGTGTCGCATTTGTTGGAAAACAGTCGCAATTAAAAGCGGCAACACAACAAACATGCATATGCATCTAAAACACAATCATCCGCTGCAGTTTTCCCTGTTGGGGAAAACAACAAGTGGCCATCTTCCTCTTCCCGACAGAGCACAGTCACTGGGGCGTTTAGTCGACAAACACAACAAGTGGCCATCTTCCTCTTCCTGACAGAGCACAGTCACTGGGGCGTTTAGTCGACAAATTATCTCAGAACGACAATATTATCATTTCTGAGACAATTTATCGTCCAGCAAATTTTTTTTTATATCGTGACAGGCCTAATGATTGGCATTATCAAGTTGTGTATATATATATATATATATACACACACACACACACACACACAACTGTGATTTTTTTACTTCAAGCTTACATTGGTTGTTAAGTGTTCATTAGTGTATTCTGAGTATCATTCTGCTGTATTAAAACAAAGAATGTTGATCAATATTGAATTAACAATTTATTTTTACTGACTGTCATATACTCTAAGCTAACATCTAATCAAGTAAGTGGTTTTCAAGAATATTGGACACGTCTATGTAATCTGAATAATCATACTGTAAGTAATATAATGTTATACAAAGCAGCTTTTTTGCATTTACATGCAATGGTAATTCCCTGGAATTGCATTTTCTAGTCTAAAAATTGCTATTTTACACTATCTAAAAAGGATTACGCTACAGACCAAGAAAAACCTGGTCTATAGCGAAAAGCGCATATGAAGCACAGCTGAAGACGCATTGTCACGAGATGTAAGCAGCAACTCCTCTGCAGGATAAATGTCCTTCGTTTTTTTATTCAGTCATTTGAATATTATTTTGTGTTGTATTATTTGAATATTATTGTTAGTGTATTAGTGTAGTATTAGTGTTGCTTTTTTCAGGCTGTTTTCGATGGTAACCCACTGTCAGTCAATAGTGAAAGCTACCTGTTCCTATACGGTCTCGCGTGCGTGCAGGCTATACTCTGCTACAGTAGGTTTTAGTAAAGCATGGTTAGTGGAATACCTGTTCCATACGGTCTCGCGTGCAAGCAGATTCCTTCAAATGTGCCGCTGACTATCAAAATACCAATGCGCTGTTTGAAGTTGGCACTACTTGCTGTTAAAGGGAATGACAGATGTCATTTTCATTGGTTTAAGGGATGCTATGCCCAAAACACACCCATGACTGATTAAGAAACATAAGAACTGGCCCCGGCTGTGGCGCAACTGGCTGGGGCACCTCCACCGTACGCCGGTGACCCGGGTTCGATTCCCGCCCCGTGGTCCTTTCCGGATCCCACCCCGACTCTCTCTCCCACTCACTTCCTGTCATTCTCCACTATCCTGTCAATTAAAGGCATAAAACCCCCCAAAAAATATACTTATAAAAAAAAAAAAAAAGAAAAGAACCGCTTTGTTGGGCCAGGCGTCCGGTGTTTAATAACAAAACCACCCCCAATGTGGACAAACCCCTTAGCTATTCGCCAGTGACCGTGTGTGTTAGATCACCGAGACAGAGCCCTAAAACTTTTAAAACAGAAGTACTTGACATAAGACCTCATCCTGAGGCTCAAGTCTTGATTGTGTTTAAACTGTTTAAAATAGAGCTATATTGTTTGTTTGTTTGTTTGTTTGCAATGAAATGTTGTTAGACATTCCTCTGATAGAGGCTGGAGCCACAGACCGAGGGAGGCCACGCTAATGGCCTGTGCAAACTACACAATTTCAGTCCGATTTTGGCACAATTTTGTCGTGGACGACACATTTCCAGTGTCGTGCCAGAATATGAAAAGCCGGGAACAACGCCAAAGGAGGAAGCGTCTTGTAATGTGACATATTCAATGACCCACGATTTATTGTCTGTGACATTCCACAATGTTACGACCAAAAGTCTAGCATGACTCCAGTGTTGACACTGACATTGTGATGAGACGCGACGAGAAGGCTACGATAGATCTTGTAATGGGGCCAATCTTACGATCAAGACGTGGCAAGATTTTGTGGTTCTCTGATCGCCTAGTCTGACATGGTCAATCGTAAAAGATCATTGTGGAAGACAAAACAAATCGTGTAGTCTGTACAGGCCTGGTTAATTACTCAGGTGTTCATAAGTTCTGCGTCGGTTCTGGGAGTCAACCTGGTTGATTACTCAGATGTTCATAAATTCTACGTCGGTTCTGGTAGTGAACCTGGTTGATTATTCAGGTGGTCTCAGTCGTCCGTTCACTACCCTTCGGCTGAACTCAGCGCAGGTTTAGATCTGCATATTGCCGGCTCTTTCTCTCCCAGGAGGGGAGGAAGCAAAATAAAAACACACACCATATCAGAGTGGCTCCACTGTGCCGCTCATACTTGTGAAGGCTGTGGATGACACCCCTGTGACAGAACTCATTTGAAATGGCGATGAGCACAGAGACATGCATGTAGACCGATGTGGAGTTTAACAGTCTGAGGGTTGGACTAACAGAGCAAATGTTATGCTGGGGAGATGATTCTGTGGTGTCACAACCTTACATAGGAGACCATCATCATCATTGCCATCATAAACAGATGACACACCAGAACCTGTGTACATGTGCATTATCATCATGTGTATGATTATGCTCCGTTATTTAATTAATTATCCATTTTTTTTTATTTATTTGTTGTACTGGTATATTTATGCAAAATGGTCTTGGTTGTAGACAAGTATTGTGATTAACTACTGTAGGCAAGTACTGTGATTAACTACCGTAGCTTTCTTGTGGAAAATGTGTAAGTCCTTAAGAATGAAGTCATGGTATCGGAGTCAAGTGACTCTGTAGTTGTTGATTTGACCTGTGGAAGGTGTGTCTGTCTAGCCGGGAAATATCCAGACTCTTTCACGAAGTCTGGCAGTTCTCGATAGGGAAACATTTGCAGCACTTGCATCGTGACGGGCACTAACTTTGAAATCATTGGTCCAGCCTTACCAATCACATTGATCAGAGATTCCTAGATTCGTTACTTCCTATTTCGCCTAACCTTTACAAACTGACAATAAACAGCATTAACAGTCAGGAAACAATGCATGTGGGTCTACCTTTGCTGTAAATAAATTTCTGCATTTTTCCAACTGCATTTTCTGACGCTTGCTGGTGTTGCTACTTTCACAATAAGTTTCGGTTTCGTCTTCACACAACCTCAACATCATCGTTGTCACCCACTCCCTCTGTTTGCTGATTGGACAGGTAGAGAAAACCCGCGAATATACCGCAAACCCAGACGACGTACTGAAGGAAAATGGAAATTGAGCGGAAGTACATAGGAGGGCAGAGCCAGGCTAGTGTCTGCCTGGAGAGTGGACCTAAAGAAGTAGGCAAGGGTAACGCCAGGCTACTGATTTCTTGCAGTTACTATTGTTTTAGTTTGTGTGTGTGTGTGTGTGTGTGTGTGCATACTGTAAGTGTTTGAGAAGGTCTTTGCGGAGGTCCTCACTGATGTACTCTGATATGAGTCCATGGGCATAGCGAAGGTAATCCTCTGGAAAACAGACAGGCACATATTTAAGTGTTGCACATACCAATACACTCATACACAAACACCAACAAACAAACACTCTCACACAAGAACTGCATTATCAGATACTACCAAATAGGGGTGGCACGGTTCATGAAAAAAATCTGAACCGTTCGGTGCGCTTGTCTCGGTTGGGGGCATGTGTGCATCGTACGGTGTTGACGGTTCATGGCGTAATGTAGCCTCATGCACATATATGACCTCAGACAGTTTTATTCCCTTTCGCGTGAAAGCGGAGGTGTGGAGTGCTGCGGGTCACGTGTAGAAATGGCAAGTGGGAGAGATGACGAAGGCAGCAGGGAGTTGGAGGATTCACCAGCGTCGCATAAGTCTGGTGTGTGGGAACATTTTGGGAACATTGTGGGAACATTTTGGATGTGATTAGACCTGTGATGACAGCGGAATGAACACGGCACATAGAACTGCGATCGTGTGCAACATTCATTCCGCTATACAGGCTCGGTGTAGCTAATCGGGAGCTTCGGGAGATAGAACTGCGATCGTGTGCAAGCATCGTGCAACATTCATTACGCTATACAGGCCCGGTGTAGCTAATCGGGAGCTTCGGGAGGGTGGGCAGGTCTGAATATCGTGAGCCTAAATATTATTTCTGAAGTTCATTTGCGGCGTCCTCACGGCACTTGAGCAGCTTAGGCTGTGCGGTCGCAGCCCCTTACTTGCAGTTTCCTGAAGTAACATTAACAAAGTAGCCCTCACAAAAACTGTTTGAAAATCGCAACCAAGTCTATATTTGCAATAGTTAAGGGGAGTAGGAGGCTATATGAGCAGCCGAACGTGTATAGGCTAATAATAATTTATTTTACTTCCATAGCTTGGCTATGCTATGTGTAGAAATAAAATATTCTATAACATTTCAGTCAATAGTTTGCTAAAAAGGCACATAAATTCCTGTAGATGGCAATAACACATCCTACTTTTTTGCCAAATAAATTAAAAGCATGTTGAAATCATCAATGTCTTCACTCTTGCTCTATCAAAATCTCACCTTTCCTCAGAGATGGTCTCAATGATGCTTAAAGTCAAAGTCAAATTCTTTCAGTTTGTGCATGATTACATGATATGACTATACTAATACTGTACCCTAAATGGTGGATTATTAAGCTGTACATCAAATGCTGAAATATGGTATTTCTGAAGTGTTAAAGATTAAACAAAAAAATAACAACAAGAACCTTACAGAACCGTAAACCGTGACCCTAAAACCGTGATACGAACCGAACCATGCCACCCCTACTACCAAACAAAAAACAAACTGAAATCATCAGAGATCATGTTGCTACTCACATGAAACGCCACACAATGCGCACACACACACACACACACACACACACACACACACACCGTCCGAGGCCTGTTCTTCCTGCTTGACCCTGATGTAGGTTGATGATTTCACTCCTCCCCCCACAGAGATGCTGCTCCTCCTGAGAGCGCCAACCGTCCTCTCGACCTGTAGCACACACACACACGCACACACACATGGTTGGGTCGGGCTAACACAATCATTTGTTTGTTTTTCTCAAGTGTCATATAAACATATTGAGTAATGTTAACATGGATGGGACAGACAGACTGACCTTCTTCTTCAACCAATCCAATGTCTTCTCCTGACTGAACCTGTGGAACTTCAGACTGCCCACCTCTAGGGAGAGGGAGGGAGAGAGAGAGAGAGAGAGAGAGAGAGAGAGAAAACTCAGCACAGTAAAAAAGGGAAAAAAAATATAACCACAACCACAGACTTGTACATTAGGGCTGGTATAAACGATTATTTTTTAAAACGATTAATCTAGCGATTATTTTTTCGATGCATCGATTAATCTAACGATTCATTTTTTCAGTCCGATTCGATTTCGATTCAATTCGATTATCTCCCCATTAACTCATTGAGTGCCAAAAACATAATATTACGTGTTTCCTTCCCATGCGTTGAGTGCCAAAAACTTAATATTGGGGAGGGGCACCAACAAGGAGCACCCAAGAGCAACAGGGACAAGGAAAAACTCCCCCCCCCATAAATGCACAAATAGGCTGACACCAGACATAATTTCACTGCATTTCTTACTTCCAGTAACTATATGCATGTGACAATAAACTTCCTTTTATCCTTGTATCAACAATGGTCTAGGCTAATGAATCTAATATTACGTTTTTAGCTTTTTTTTAGAATTACGAAACTAAACACTCTGGACATTTTATCATAACTCGGTTGCCGCTTTGGGTCGAATCAGTGACGCATGCACGTCAGCTGAAAACCAGGCCATTTTCGTGGGTCTATCACTAGGTGGCAGTCTCGCCAGGTCTCGCTGATCACTTCCCGGAAAGTTTACAGGCAACACTTCATATTTCATGAAAGACATTATATCTCCATTTCTAGAAAAAAACAGCGATTTTGATGAAAACTAGCCACTGTTTAGCTTGGGATTTCTCAGGAACAGAGGCGTGTAGAAATACACGGTTTGCATCCACTGAGAGCTTAAAGTCTAGAACATCAATGTGTAACGGTCGGTTTTGATTTCGTGTCGCCCCACCACAGATTAGTCAACGTATGGGAAACACTGAAGGTGTAAAATTCAAAATATCTGGAAGCACACGTTTTGGGTCTGACAAATCGACGCGCATATTTTGCGTCGACACGTTGTCCCAGCCCTATTGTACAAAGATCAGCAGCTGGTTTCTGATGTGCAGTTTGGAATCAAGCTTTGCCTCTGATGCCACTGCTGTTTGACTTCTAAATATGTGCGTAACGAATGGTCATCGCTACCTTATGTGATGGCTGTTTAAATAGCTTGTCTATAATATGTGTGTAACGAGTGGTCATCGCTTCCTGATGTGATGGCTGTTTAAACTAGACTGCATTTCCGGCGGGAACTGCGAAAGTGTGCTTGCCCTGGTCCGGTCACCAACGTGAGCAGACAGTGACATACGCTATGGTGAACCTGGCTTGATCCAAGCATTCTAACAGTGCCTTTCAGTGTTGGAGCAGTGGCAATACCTCAAAAGCTCTATTCAACTATTGTCTTGCGGGGTGAATGCGGTTCGTTGGATTTTACCTGTGGCCTGCCTTCGAATTTAGCTTCTATGACTAAAATCAAATCAATAAAATAAAACAACAGCAGTGATTGGCTGCAAAAATAAATAATGTCACGCGTCTTGCACCTCTCAAACTGGGCTATCAGGTAACCTAGAGAAAAATTTGAAATTATGAAATATGACTAAGGCATTAAAATGCTGCTTGTTTGTCAGGATACTATTTCACTGTTTTATTTTAAAAATATGAGCTATGAGTGTATGTAAATGTTTTTTTTGTGTGTGAATGTATTTTACTTAACTCATTGAATGTAGCTCGATACTCATGAACGCATGTCTCTAATAGCCACAATAGGAGTAATTTTAGGAACACCGTATTTTGTGTGGCCCATAACGACCCAGTGGATCATGAAAATGTGCCAAAATTCACATTCCTTGCTTGTTGTTGGTACATTAATCCCATTCAGATTGCCAGTTATCTGTGTAAGAGTTCAGTATAGGTTTAAGGTCTGGGGCAGGGATTTGACATTCTGTGACTTCTTCATTGAGGGCTTGCTTAGCAGCACTGTCCGCTTTCTCATTTCCCCTCAGACCAACATGGCCTGGGACCCAGCAAAAAACTACACTCAAGTTCTGGTTCTTTAGACGTTCTAGTTGATCAAGCTCAGCTTTGGTTGTACTTTTTGCGTTTTTTACTTTTGCGATTAAATAAAATTAATTTATCCCTCTCACCCATAGTTTTCTATTTATTTACAAATGTACATAGGCCTACTGTAATTACATTTATACATTCTACTGATCTTTATACTATTCATCCTGCACATAGACTTATTCTTGCTACTCTTATAATGTTGTTTCTGCACTACAATGACACTGTTTCCACACTGGACAAAAAAGAGAAAAAGTCCGCTTCAACCAGGGTTTTCTGCTCCCACTTGTTTTTATTTTTCCGTGACGTTTCGGGTAATCACCCTTCTTCAGACGTCTACTGTTTCCACACTGCACATAGCTGTATGTTATGTACATATCTGTTTTATATTTGTCATATTGAATATCCATATTTATTCTGTTTTATTATATTCTGTTAATACACTGCATATATCTATATTATTATTTCTACTATTATAATGTTACTGCTACATCTACATACATTATTCTACTTATTGTATGAGATAACTGCTAATACACTGCACATATTTATATTTAATTCATATTACTCTAAACCCCCCTCTGTAAATCAACTGTATACTACTGTCTACATTGCACTATATTTCTTGACCTGTCTCTGTATATTTCATCACCTTTCTATACTTTGCATCACATTGCATGCATACTGTAGCTACATGAATCACAGCTAAGATCCTTGGTTGCTATGAAGGCCAGTCATTCTAAATGAATGGTTGCTATGGCCAAAGGCCAGTTATCTCTGCCGTTGTCAAGCGGGCATATCCTAAATTTATCTTATTTTAAACATCTCTATTTCACTTAGCCTACTTCCATACAGTGAGTGCCAACGTTTGCAAAGAGGAGAATCTAAATCAGGGGTGGGCAAACTGCGGCCCGCGGGCCGGATCCGGCCTGCCAAGCACTTTCATCCGGCCCGCCGAGCATTTCATTTGGTTATCAGGCTGCTCGCTATTTTTCTCCTGCGATAGAGACGACGTTGGTTAGCTTTACTGCAAACTGCTTTTCACTCTCCTTAGAGAACGTACAATGTCAATGTCAAAATAGAGATCATGTTAAATAGAGATAACATCATGTTAAACTAAGTTAACTCTTAGTTATCTCCTTTGCAGCAGATCTAACGTGAACATTATGCGATCCATTTAATTGGGAACGCGTCTGCACTCACGAGAGGGAGAGAGAGTCGCAGGTTCCAGCTGGCTTGTCATTGTTGATAATTGATATCTCCTTCTTATAAGAAACTTTTAAAAGGAAATCATGAAGGCAACAGTAGTTCCCACTACTGACCATTTAAAAACTGTGAGAGGGCCCAGCCGTAGGTACAGCACTAGCTATTAGGGGTTTGCACGGCGTGTCATCAGATCTGGACGTCGCCATATTGGAGATACTCGCCTCATTAGAAAGCATTAGGCACTGAAGTAAATCCCAAACATCGTCAAGGAAAATGGTTAATTTTTGCCGTGTTTTAGGTTGTACCAATAGGTCCGACTGAGAAAAACATCTGGTGTAGGTATCGACTTCCAAAAGTTATTAAAAAAAACAGGGAGAAAGGAGAATAATGTCAGAAGTTATCAGAGGAAGGGGGGCGCTTGTGGTTGAACTTGGTACTTCGTCTCCCTCACCCAACTCATATGGATCTGTGCTGCCAATAAACTGTAATTTCTCGAAATATTGCGCATTTTCTTGTGGTCCAAGTCCTGTCCTATATGCCTTTGCATCTTAGACGCATTTTGATGAGCTTTTCTGTTGTTTAGAAACGGCTACAATCACGTAAGATATCCAAAGTTCATAATAATCCAGAACGTGACGTTATCTTATTTTAAACATCTCTATTTTACTTAGCCTACTTCCATACAGTGAGTCCCATTAAGAAGTGGCCACCTCTTTTGCTCTTACCGTGATTCACGCAGCAACATTATTAAATTAATCTGTCACCATATGCCTATGCCAACGTTTGCAAAGAGGAGAATCTTTTAATTTGATTCACAATGAAACGTTACATTTAATGTACATGTAAACAATGAGTAGGCTAGTTTTGGTTGTTGTTGGTGGTGTTACTGCATCCCTTAGTTATGCCTACAATGCAAAATTGTTCCCTCGTGATTGTTAGACGCATTTCAAAACATCGCAACTTGAAATGCCACCACAAAACATTGTTTGTGAATCGGTCTTATTAGGAGTCCTCGCTTAAGCTGTCACAGACTCAGGCGCTACTTTTAGGGCTAAAATGCTTTCTGAATTACTCTTAGTAAAAAAAAATAGTAGCTAAAGGTCCTAAAGTTACGAGTGACGAAGTTACGAGTACAAGCATCTCATATCAAATGACCATGGCATTACGCTAAGCAAAATAAATCCCATAACGTTACAGCAACATCTCCTCCCTATGACATAGCTAGCTAGCTTCTAGCCACACAAGAAATGAATGATGTTAAATCTCCGCTTAGCATTCTAATAACAGAAGGGGCACATTTATGTGGACCACTACAACATGACTCATTATGTCTAACTCTATAAAACACTTACTTTCATAAAGGAAGCACATCATCCAGCACATACACATACCAATATTTTAGGTATTTGCCAACGAACTCAAAACGTGTCTCTCTGAAGCTGTTCTAGAATCTTTGCCCTGAAATCTGTTCCAGTTGCTAGGCAACATCAAATAAACGAAATTAGTCTTTTCAAGGTATTAAAAGTGTACGTGTGATTACGAATGGATGAATGTGTGGTTTGCAATTAGAATAAACAAGAAATAACATTTCCAATCATTTCCCATGATAAATTACATAATATTTGCACCTTCCTTACTTGTGAAGCTCACATGTATTTCAAGTACACTAGTGAAATGTAATACAACGTTGCCACCTAGCGTTCAGATGTAGGCTATTTAACATTAACGTGACATTGCTTACTTATTCTTTCGTCAACTCCATGCTTTTAGGAAAACAATATTTTTATCATAGTTCCCTCTTCAATGAGCGATTACCAGCTCGTTTTTGTAACAGAGATAGCTGTTTATTGTCCCTAAGTTTACAGAAACACCTATTCATATTAATACGTAGCCTATGGAGTGCTGCCGACCACTGTTCATTACGGCCCAGAATGCCTTGCATGTCTTTACAACAAAACAACACAGTAAAACCTAAATGCCCGTAAACATATGCATTTGCATACTTGTAACATTTTTAATAATACTCTCCCATCATGATATTTAGCAATAATGAAAAATTGAATTTGAATACCATCAATGTGAAAATAACTGTACTACGTCAGCAATAAATAGCTAATGTTCTCCTTACCATTTCAGTTCGTAAGTCCATACTATCCCATGGCAGACCAAGGATTTCATGATTGGGCAAGGTTGCCCGGAGACATTGTGGCTGCCCAGAGACATTGTGCATACTTGGAAGGCATTGTGATAGATGTACCAGTACAACTGCAAATGTGGAAGGTGACAGTTACCAAATACGGGTGGGTGGTTTGCCAAATGCTGGAAACTTTTGGAATGTTTTCTCTTTATTTTAGCTTATTCACCCTCACATTGGAGTCCCGAGTTCAATATCAGTATCGATACGTGACAGTGTTCCTGAGATATGGACGACTTCCTGTTTCGGAGCTTCGCCGCCGATTTCGTTTGGCTGTGACGGGCAAACGCTTTCGAAAATCAAAAATCCTTCCGGTAACTTTTGTGAGGCTTGGTCCAAGGATAATGTACGTCAAGTTTCGTGGCGTTCGGACCAAATTTGTGAAAATGTAGTTTCGCTTTCTGTTCAATCCAATATGGCGGACGAACGACACGCCCACCTGACGTCATCTTCGCGACCAACTTACACCGGTACTGACCGGACGTTTTAAAGTTGGAACGGTGTCTCTGTCTCAAAGGGCCTAGGCGCTAGAGCTGACAAAAAATTAGGGAGACGGGAAAAATAAAACTGAAGAAGAACAATAAGTGTGCTTTGCAAGCACACTTAATAACTTGTCTATAATATGTGTGTAACGAGTGGTCATCACATCCTGATGTGATGGAGCCCCAGCAGTCCTCACCTTTCTCTTCGGCCACGTGATGGAGGGACCCTAGCGAGCGTGTGCAGCTGAGGAGCCTGGTGCATCCTGGGAACTCCTCATCCTTCACCACCTGCTCTACCGGCTGGAACTTCCCCTACATGCCAGAGAGTCACTATGAAACATCACTTAAGTTGCAGCCTGCAATTCTGATCCAAAAAAACAAAACTTGTTTTGTCCCAATCGGTGAATTGCTCCTCACAGTCAGTGAGCAGAGGGGTGTAATTTCTTTGGCAGGAATTGCTGACTGCATCTTTGACCATTAATGCCAGTTAGACATTTAACACAAAACGATTAACATCATAAAGAACATCTTACATAGGCAATAAAGCAATTGCACAGCTCTACCCATCTGATCCTATTCAATCGGATTCGATCCTATTCATAGGAAGACCCCTGAAGTTTGCTTACAAAAAAAGCGGTCATGTTTGCCCATATAAAGAGACCTGGGGCCGGTTCCCCAAAACGTTCTTATCGCTAAGTAGTTCTTAACCTATTCCTTAACCTTTGTCTTAACGTTATGGCACGATTCCCGACACGTTCGGCGCAGCGCAGTAGGCCTACAAGTCAAACTATGGTATGTTGACAATGTTGTGGCTCAACGATGATTTTATGTTGTTATGGCTATTTTAAGACTAATAATAAAATATGTTCGTAATGGATACAGACCTATTTATGAAGTGTACTTTATTTGGTATCAGAACTAATATGGTGGTAATTATCTTAAGCTATTTCGTAATGTCATTAAAGCGTTCAAATTGGCAATCACTTTTAATAATTAAAAGCTTGCAAAGAATTTGGCTCTAAATTGTTAAGATCTATCAATGGGTAAGCATGGTGGTGTCCAGTAAGCGACCAACTATGGCAGCGATCCACCTTGTATTGAATCAAAAACGGCGCCGGCCGCGTAGCCATGTCGCTCCATAGATCTTTTTTGTTGCTGTTGCACAAGTTATTCCGAAAGCTGGAAAACAGTGTTACCTTGTGCAAGCTCACCTCGTCCAGCAAAACTTCAAGTTCCTCTGACGAGTGCCCTTTTTTTAACGTTGCTTCCCCACCATATTCTGTATCTAACTCTCTCCCTGTTCATTGTAGATAGGTTGCTTTTTATTGAAAACATTAAACAATGGCAATCAATACCGCATTAAACATAAGTAACTGCAGCTGCTTGCCAATTAATTCTGATTGTAAAGTACCTTACCATTTATATAAAAGTACTACTTGTAGAAGTCGTTACTACTTGCCAAAACGAAAAAATAAACTCCACATGATATGACTCTTTACATTTATTTGTTACCGTTTCAATGTGGCTTTTGCTATGAAACAAATAGTTCGCAACTAACGCTAGTTCGCAAATCAAACATTCTTTAGAACCCAGCTGATCAACCGTCTGCTTACACTTTTGAATGAAGTTCCATTGCAAAAAGTGACCGGACTACTTGCGGAGTGATATGAAAGATGTGAATAAAAAGCACAAAACCCATTTTCCTTGACAGTGATCCGTTATACTTAGCAATGGTCTGTTATCGAGAAATATCTGACCTCCGAATGTTGGGAAGGCCCATTCAAGTGAATAGAGCATTTTGCAGCATTATGGAGAGCCGTGTACACACAGATACAGCTAAGCCTGGGCCACAACAGAGAGAGAAGGAGACAGAACAAGAGCAGGGGAGAGGAGAGATTGGGAGAAAGGCTGTGTGTAACTGGCAGGCTACATCACCTGCGCAACTGAAGCTTTCCGTTAGCAGTGCATAAAAATAATTTTAGAAGACTAGTCTTTTTTCCAGGTATATTTATATACATCCCGGCCCGCTTTCACGTCTGGTGAAGCCTCTTCCACGGATTATAGACTCTGCGAACAAAGCGCTTCAGTTACGTGCCTGGTGCAGCCTGTCTGTAAGACAGAGGAAGACAAGACTGAGGACGAGAGGGAAAGAAGTGTCCCGTGCTGTCCCGGCCATCCAATGTCTCACCTCAGCCCCAGACTTCTGCAGATAGGGCAGCAGCAGGTAGAGAGGGTCCATTGGTGTGATATACAGCAGCCTGCCATCTGACACACACACACACACACACACACACAGCATCCAGAATTGCTAAAGATACCTCTAAATGGAGTAGAATAAAAACCCAAATTTCATTAGAAAGCAGTCAAACCCCCATATCCTCGTCCTTACCTCTCTGGACTGTTTGACCAATGAACCAGGAATGGTAGTCTTCAGTAAAAGCCTTCACCTCATACAGATCTGTGTCTCCACTGCCAAACAGGTACAATGATGCATTTCCTGCCAATGCATTCGCACCAATTCATTAGATACGTGCATTGTATTCATGGGCTAATAAATGAAAACATATTTTAGAATAACCCAACAACAACAAACCTTTACTTCATGACAGTCAAGGTCCTAGAGTGACATTGAACTCACCTGTCGCAGGGTTTCGGAGTCTGACAAATGTAGGCTCTCCATGATCTGTTTTGGGAACATCAACTATGGAGTCTAATCACAGAACAGAAAACATGCCAGTTAGTTCCTAAATCCTATACGTAGGCTAGCCTATTAGTTGATTATCGTTTACTCGCTATAAAACCTGCACACTAACTCAATCAGCTATTGTAAATGTATGTTGGATCCTGGATCGCAATGGTTTGCACAATGCTAACTACCATCCGCTAACAAATAGTTATCTGACGTTAAGGTTGTCATGTTCATTTGCCAGACACAGTAATGTCAGTAGTTTGTTAGCCTACCAGCAGCAATAACAACCCATCTCGAATTCTCGGTATGAGGGGAGCGTTTCTTTTTTGTCGACATTTTATTCCAAACGTGATGACCTAGCGGTAACTATTTTGCATTAGACGATTGCATTAGAAGAAGATAGTTCTGTAAATGAAAACATGCGCAGCAAGCTCCAAAAATGGCGGCAAAATTGTATGTGGATTTATTACGGGGGTGTTAGTTGCGTTTCAAGCAACAAGCAACCAAACAATAATTAGCTCAACATCAAACATATTACACTTGAAAATAAATACGTATTATTATCATTTAGTTGGTAGTATTCGAACTGTTCTCTCAATATCCGAGACATTATCGGACATCATCGGACATTATTTACAGAGCCACACTCGCATTTGGTATGTTCCACAGGGTAGCCTATCCTTAAAGGAGTATCGACGTTGCGATTCGAGTTGACACAAATTCTCTGACACAATGTAGAAAACAGTTGGCTACATACTAGGCAATTTATGTGGACCATTACACTGAAGCCTTTCTTGACAAACGAAACCGATTAAATATCGATAAGTTCAATAAATAGTCATAGTAGTGCAATAAATAGACTCGTAAGTCTACTGTTGTGCTGTCATTGCTGCTGGATAATATTGCTGAAGAGAATTGGTGCTTTATGATTCTATTTGTATCATGACCCTTTCACATGGTGGATGATATTAAGGCCTACTATCAGCAGTCTCCTAAAGAAAACTCAATGCTGTAATAGCCACTAGAGGGCAGTCGCTCCCAAGTTAAGAAGAGTAGCCTAGAGTCAAACTACTCGAGGACAGTATTGAAGAAATGTGTTCTTCAAAGTTCTTAGTAGTTATTTGACTTGTTGATTAGCGTGTGTAGGCTACATATTCAAAAGTGTTAAATAACTTTTGAATATAACCACAGGTAGGCTACTATATAACTCTCAAGTGTTTAAATTCCATCCTTGTGGTTATAACGGACTAGGAATTCTGTTGTGTGTGTGTGATTGTGTGTGAAGAAAGAGAAGAGAGAAGGAGGGGGGATGCATAAAACAAAAAAGCATGGGTAACAACATGAGAGAGGGAGTGACATCTTTACAGTAATTTTGTCTTGATGCAGCCACATGGAATGCAAACCGCAAATGTCAAGTCCATAGTGTGTGTCAGAGCAAGGGCAAAGACTGGGTGTGAGAAAGAGAGCGAGGGAGAGAGATGAACGATCAGAGAGAGATAGAGGGAGGGAAAGAGGGAGGAGTGGTCTGTGGGAAGAAAGGCAGGAGGGAAACAGAAAGAAGGAGAGAGACTGAGCAGAGGGAGGGAAGGAGAGAAGGAGGGAGGGTAGGAGAGAAGGAGGGAGAGAAGGAGGGAGGGTTAGGGTTGGCTCCAAAAGAAGAAAAAAAAACCTGAGTCACAGTACGGGATTCCCTTCCTTTCCCGTCCAAATATGGGCGTGGAGAACGGGAACAGGCGGGAAAATGGGGAACAGAGAGTACAGTGCAACAAACACATGCATATGCAGACACACACACACACACAAATACACACACACACACATGCAAATACATGCAAAGCCTTCAGAGCTGGAGATGTAGCTGGCCTAAGAACAGCGAGGGCTAACCTGTCCCAGGGCATCAGGAAGGCAAAAAAGGATTACACAGACAAAATAACAACACACTTCAAAGACAGCAGAGATGCACAGAGCCTATGGCAGGGCATACAGGCCATCACTGACTACAAGCCTGCGCCACGGAGCTGTGAGAACAACACCTCTCTGCTAAATGACCTGAACAGTTTTTTCGCCCGTTTTGAAGCACAAAAGGACACTCACCCACAGAAAACCCCACCTCCCCCCCACGACCAACCCCTGTACCTGTCCTCTGCCAGCGTGAAGAGGACACTAGCCACCATTAACCCACGCAAAGCAGCAGGCCCAGACAACATACCAGGACGAGTGTTGAAGGACTGTGCAGAAGAGCTGAAGGATGTTCTTACAGACATTTTCAACACCTCTCTGGAGCAAGCAGTCATCCCATCACTTTTCAAAACTGCCACCATCATACCCGTGCCAAAGAAATCATCACCATCATGCTTCAATGACTACCGTCCTGTAGCACTCACGCCCATAATCATGAAGTGCTTCGAACGGCTAGTCATGTCACACATCAAAGCCACCCTACCCCCCACCCTGGACCCCTTCCAGTTTGCATACCGAGCCAAACGATCCACAGAGGATGCAATCTGCTCTGCCCTCCATCCAGCCCTCACCCACTTAGACAATAAAGACTCATATGTGAGAATGCTGTTCATAGACTTCAGTTCAGCATTCAATACCATAATACCACAACAACTCATCAGCAAACTGGACAAGCTAGGATTCAGTACCTCCCTCTGCAACTGGCTGCTGGATTTCCTGTTGCAGAGACCACAAGCAGTACGTGTCGGGAACAACACCTCAAGCACTCTGACCCTGAGCACGGGGGCCCCTCAAGGGTGTGTGCTCAGCCCCCTGCTCTTCACACTGCTAACACATGACTGTACAACTACTCACAGCTCCAACCATCTGGTGAAGTTTGCGGACGACACAACACTGGTGGGCCTCATCACTAAGGGCGATGAGGCTCACTACAGAGAAGAAGTAGACCTGCTGGCTAAATGGTGCAAAGACAACAACCTCCTGCTAAATGTCAGCAAGACCAAGGAGATTGTTGTCAACTTTCAGAGAGGCCACAAACAACTGCCACCACTGTCCATCGACGGAGATGCTGTGGAGAGAGTGAGCAGCACAAAATTTCTGGGGGTGCACATCAGCGACGACCTCTCCTGGACCACCAACACAGCATCACTGGCGAAGAAAGCCCAGCAGCGCCTCTACTTCTTGCGCAAATTGAAGAAGGCAAGTGCCACGCCTCCTGTCATGACTACATTCTACAGAGGGACCATCGAGAGCATCGTCTCCAGCAGCATCACAGTGTGGGGCGGAAGCTGCACAGATCAGAACAGGAAGACCCTCCAGCGCACTGTTAACACAGCTAAGAGGATCATTGGAGCACCACTCCCCTCCCTGCAGGACATTTACACCACCCGCCTCACCCGCAAAGCACTAATGATTGTCAAGGATACAACCCACCCTGCACACGAACTGTTCAGCCTCCTGCCCTCTGGAAAGCGGTACAGGAGCCTCCGCTCCCGCACCACCAGACTGGCAAGTAGCTTCATCCACCAAGCAATCAGGATGCTGAACACTCTACCCACTCTCCCATCACTGACAGCCCCCCCCACCCACCAGCCAACCAGGAACCTAGGAAACTAGGATCCTGTCTACCAACCCCCCCCCCCCCCCCAGTTACTTCATGTAACTGTTAAGACTATAGAAATATACAACACAACTACCTCTATTTTTTTTTAATATATGTCCTATATTTCTATTTTGATACATACATGTTCTATATTTCAGTCTTGCACTTTAATTTAATGTTTATTGTCTATGGCTATGTCCATAGTATGTCTATGTCTGTATTTAAAGCATGTCTATGTCTGCATGGGAAAGTAAGAAACGAAATTTCAATTCTTTGTATGACCAGTGCATGTAAAGAAATTGACAATAAAAGCCGACTTGACTTGACTTGACTTGACTTGATACAGACAAATAGACAACACACACACACACACACACACACACACACACACACACACAATAAATGCAATACTCGTGCATACACATACAGAAATAATTTTATGGAGCTAAATTTGTCTCAATAATATTTGTATATGCGCAGAGGGGGATCCACAAATATTTCTTGATTTGCATGTGTGTTTTGATATCTACAAATAAAAAAAACATATTTGTAACTCGTATATTGGTTTTTACAAATACGTATAGATGTGTATTTGTAAATAAAATGCCATTTGTAAAACCGAAAATTTCATTTGTGAAATGTGATTCTGCATTTGTGGATCACCAGCACACACATTCTTCCCTTTCCACACACAAATCCACACGTAAATAGGCCTACTTTAATTCACCGGCACACACAAATCCACACGTAAATAGGCCTACTTTAATTCACCGGCACACAGAAATCCACACGTAAATAGGCCTACTTTAATTCACCGGCACACAGAAATCCACACGTAAATAGGCCTACTTTAATTCACCGGCACACAGAAATCCACACGTAAATAGGCCTACTTTAATTCACCGGCACACAGAAATCGCAATCCAGTAGATGGCGACATCCACAAATATTTCTTGACTTGCATTCATGTTTTGATATCCACAAATAAAAAAATTATATTTGTAACTTGTAAATTGATTTTCACAATTGTGTGTATTTGTAAATGAAATGACATTTGTAAAACTGAAAATTGCCTTTGTGAAATCTAATTTTGCATTTGTGGATCACCAGCACACACAGTTTTCGTTTTCACATTTGTGGATCAGCACGTACGTATTTTTGAGACAAAATTTGCGGCAGAGAAGCAACCCAGATCCACAAGTAGCCTGCTGACACTTTCTAATCTAGTAGATGGCAGTGTTGTTCTATGGGACTCATAACACACAGAGCTAGCGAACCTAGTTCTTTAATCTAACAAGTTATGCCTTTTACAGCAAGCTTTTTGATGGAAAAGTGGTGTTTAATTTCCATAATCTTTGTTTAGTAAACGCATAAAACCGTCAGTTTGCAAGCGAAATCAAGAATTACGATCTTTGAGTTTGTTTATAGTTACCTAGCAACTGAGGCTTTATGTGTTAAAACCAAAGATTCTAGAACAGAGTTATGAACATCAGACGCTTGAGTGAAATCTCGACCTTATTAGTGATTGATAGCCTATCTTATGGGCTGTGTTTAAGCAGGCCGTGAACAAAGGGTTAACTTATAGCCTACAGGTAGAAAAGTTAGCTAAGTTAGTTTGCCTGCTAGCTAGCTTATCAGTAGGCTATACAGTCTCTCAATGGGAATTTATGTGATCTATTTACCAGTGCAATAGCTACTTCTATCTAAATAATAGACCTATTTACCTCTCCTTATTCAGTGTAAACTTGGAAACGGATCAGTTGGGCCTTTCACACTGTCAGTTCTTGGCTAAAAAAAAAAAACAACAGCTGGCAACGTTAAAACAGCTGTTCAGGTGGGCTCATAGAATTGGAACTGTATATGAAATGTTGCGCTGAGCCAACAATCCTTGGGGTCAGAGCTCACTCCTCTAACCACTGTGCTACCACATTTCTTGTACATTACAAACTGACGGTTTTATGCGTTCACTAACAAAGATTATAGAAATGAAACACCACTTTTCTTTTCCATCAAAAAGCTTGTTGTCAGCAGGCTACTTGTGGATCTGGGTGGCTTCTCTGCCGCAAAGTTTGTCTCAAAAATACGTATGCTGATCCACAAATGCGAAAACGAAAACTGTGTGTGCTGGTGATCCACAAATGCAAAATTAGATTTCACAAATGCAATTTTCAGTTTTACAAATTCCATTTCATTTACAAATACACATCTACAATTGTGAAAACCAATTTACAAGTTACAAATATGATTTTTTTGCATGTGCATTTGTGCGACTTTCATGCGAAGAACGTCTCAAAAACACGTAACTTTGGAAAGGGAAGAATGTGTGTGCTGGTGATCCACAAATGCAGAATCACATTTCACAAATGAAATTTTAGGTTTTACAAATGGCATTTTATTTACAAATGCACATCTATATTTGTAAAAACCAATATACGAGTTACAAATATGATTTTTTTATTTGTAGATATCAAAACACACATGCAAATCAAGAAATATTTGTGGATCCCCCTCTGCGCATATACAAATATTATTGAGACAAATTTAGCTCCATATAATTTCACATCATGGTGCATGTTAGGGTTCCTCTGGGAAACCTGGTTGATTGTGTTGTTCCAGGCAATAGCCTACCATTCTTTGTCAGAACTAAAATGTTGTTCACTGACCACTGTTCACTTAGAGAGCATCACTGACCACTTTCACATTTCATTTGAGAGGGTGCGTAAGTGTAGGCAAGAGTAAGTGTGTGAGTTTGTATGTGAATGTGACTATAAATCCG